>NC_091472.1:66471082-66731082 GCF_036971445.1 Narcine bancroftii
TACTTTTTAAATTTTGACATACAGCACGCTAACAGCCCATTTTGGCCCACGAGTCCATGCTCCACAATTTACACCCAATCAACCTACAGCCCCGGTACGTTGTGAATGGTGGGAGGAAACTGGAGCCCCCGAGGAAAACTCACGCAGACCTAGCGAGAATGTACAAACTCCTTTCAGACAGCGTGGGATTCAACCCCTGATCCCAATCTCTGGTGCTGTAAATTCAGTGCACTAACTGCCACACCAAACGTGATGTCCCAGTTCACAAGTTACTTTGGCCTTTTTCAATGAGGAATTTTATTTCGAAGGTATTTCCATGGAATTCATATCAAAGGCATCATGTGATGAGGAGGACCATTGTTTTTGTTTACCAAATTCACAGGCAGAAATGAGTTTATTTCAGGACTCACTCATTCACTAAGTGACCACATCACCTATGTTTGGATTCAGCTTAATATTTCATCTACCTTTTGAAGCTACTGTACCAGGCAGTCTTAAATGAGTGCCATATGTCTGGTATACTTTTTATTCTGATTTTATTCCATTCACTGCCATGGTTGAAATTGACAAGGCAAAAGGAAGCTTGAAACCATGTGGTATGTGTTCAGGGGTGAAGAGTAGGGAGGGCAGGAGGATGGTGGAGTAGGGGATCATGTGGATTGAACAGAATGATAGATACAGATTTTTTGATAGTTTACTTAAGGTCTTTTGTTTATCACAGCATTTCAAAAGTTGAGGAGCTATACCCAACTCCGAGCTGGAGTCTAATTTTAATAAATATCCACTACATATTCTCAGCATTGATTTATTAAGCAAATATATGATACGTGGTGTATTATGTCCTTATGATGGATGTTATGATGTGATAGCAATTAGTAAGACTTGGTTGAAGGAAGGTTGTGACTGGCAGTTAAATATTCAGGGATTTCACTGCTTGAGATGTGACAGAATTGGCAGGGTATAAGGGAGAGGTGTGGTGTTGCTTGTCAGGGAAGATATTGCAGCAGTGCTGAGGCAAGATAAACTGGAGAACTCATCGCAGGAGGCTCTGTGGGTTGAACTAAAAAATAAGAAAAGTGAGGCTACAAATATAGGGGTATTTTATAGGCCTCCAAAAGAGGATAGGGAACTGGAAGAGCAAATTTTCAGGGAAATAGCTGAGATGTGTAGTAGAAATAGTGTTGTGATAGTTTGGGATTTCAATTTTCCTAATATTGATTGGAAACACAATCAGTGAGAGGGCAGGATGGGTTAGACTTTGTACAGTGTGTTCAGGATTGCTTTTAACAGCAGTATGTTGAGGTGCCTACTAGAGGGGAGGCAGTGCTAGATCTATTGTTAGGGAACGGAATAGGGCAGGTGACGAAAGTGTGCATTGGTGAGAACTTTGGATCCAGTGATCATGGGTCCATTAGCTTCAACTTAATTATGGACAGGGATAGGTCAGGTTCGAGGTTGAAGGTCTTTGAGTGAGGGAAGGCCAGATTTGAAGAAATGAGAAGAGATTTGCAGAAAATTGTATGGGGTGATCTTTTTTTCTGGAAAGGATGTAGAGGAGATTTGGAGGGTATTTAAAGATGAGATATTGAGAGTATAGGATCTTTACGTGCCAGTCAGATTGAAAGGCAAGGCCAAAAGTTCAAGGGAACTGTGGATTTCTGGAAAAATTAGAAAGTTGATTCGGGATAAGAGAGGGGAATATACTAAATTTAAGAAGTAAAAAATGGATAAGATGCATGATTATTACGTAGATTGCAGAAAAAACCTTAAGAAGGAAATTAGAAAGGCAAAAAGCAGGTATGAGGTATCAATAGCTGATAAGGTAAAAATGAATCTAAAGAGTTTTTACAGATATGTGAATAGTAAAAGGAGGGTTAAGGATAGAATAGGACCGCTGGAAAATGTGAGCAGTGAATTGTGCGAGTGACCGTATCAGATGGGAGAGATATTAAACGTTTTTTTCTCATCTGCGTTCACAAAGGAAAAGGACATTGGAATATATGAGATAAGTGAGGCAAATGGCTTAGTTAAGAAAATATAGGGATTAGTAAAGAGAGAGTTTTGGAGCTTCTAGGGTCAGTAAAAGTGAATAAGTCTCCTGGTCCTAATGGGATTTCCCCCAGGACGTTAAAGGAGGTCAGGGAGCAAATAGCAGAGGCACTGTCGGTGATTTTTCAACGATCACTGGAGGAGGGTGTGGTGCCACAGGATTAGAGGGTTGCTAATGTAGTTCTTTCGTTTAAAAAAGGCACAAGGTGTCGGCCAAGTAATTATAGGTCTGTAAGCTTGACTTCAGTGGTAGGGAAAGTTATGGAGGGTATTCTTAAGATGGTGTGTATAAATATCTGGATAGGCAGGGATTGATCAAGAGCACCCAGTATGGGTTTGTGAAGGGAAAGTCATGATTGATGAACCTTGTTGAGTTTTTTGAAGAAGTGACAAGAAAGGTGGATGAAGATAGGGCAGTTGATGTAGTCTATCTGGATTTTAGCAAAGCTTTTGATAAGGTTCCACATGAAGGGTTAGTAAGGAAGGTTCAGTCACTAGGGATTAATAGAGAAATAGTAAGATGGGTTCAGAGGTGGCTGGAGGAGAGACAGCAGAGGGTCATGGTGGACACTGTCTGTCAGGATGGAAGCTTGTGATGAGCGGCGATCCTCAAGGATCGCTGCTAGGACCCCTGTTGTTCATAATTTATATTAATGATTTGGATGATGGGGTGGTTAACTAGGTAAGTAAATACGGAGACGATACGAAAATTGCGGGGTGGGTTGGTGGTGGATAGTGAGGAAGGTTTTCAGGGATTACAGAGGGATTTAGTTTGTCTGGAAAATTGGGTTGAAAGATGGCAGATGGAATTTAATGTAGAAAAGTGTGAGGTGCTTCATTTCAGAAAAGAGTAATCAAAATATGACATATGTAGTGAAGGGGAGGACATTGGGGAATGCACAAGTACAAAGAGATCTTGGAGTTATGGTGCAGTGTTCCTTGAAGGTGGATTCCCATGTTGATAGGATGGTTAAGAAGGCATTTGGTATGTTAGACTTCATAAATCATAGCATAGAGTATAGGAGCTGGGAAGTGGATGCTGTGACTGTTTAAGGCACACATATCAAACTCTGGCCCGCGGGCCAAAGATATAATTATATTTGGCCCACAAGATCATTTTAAAAATGTATTGGAGGTGGCCCGCTGGCCGCCGCGCCAGTATAGCGCATGCACAGTAATACAACAAATCCCAGAATGCATTGGCGTCAGCCTGCTAATCGCCCCCACCTCCTCTGTTTACATTGCAGGGTCTCACCGTGGACTCTGGTTTTGGGGCCTGGCCGGTGTCAGGGGAAGCCAAGGCCGCTTCCCAGCGCCCGGAACCGGAGGCCTCGGGCCTGACCTCGCCAGGACCATTGCCCACTCCCCCTCCCTGCCGCAGGCCGATCTGCGACTCACGGTGACGGGGCCGCTGATCCGCCGAGATGCCGCCCTGCAGCGAGAGCCGATGCCCCCGCACTGTCGTTGTCCAACCCGATCGCCCGCAAACCCCGCCCTCCCACACACAGGCCTGAGTAACTATTATGAACTTTAATCTCAGGATAAAACGATCTTCCAATAGTTTCATGTCACAGTGATAAATATATTCCTGGTTAAAAATGGTCCTGCACCTGGATTCAAGCTCATTAGGCATAAAACTTGAAAAGTATGTAAATCAAAGGATATCTGTACCAATGGAAAAAGGGCATGGCAAATAACCCTGCTAGAGTTCATGCCCACAATCATCACCCAATTGATGAATCATGTTATTCTCCCACATTCTCAATAGCCCTCAGATTTTACTCTTCGACAGCACACTAGCAACATTTGACAAATCCTCTATAGAGAAATATTATTTATTGAATATTTTATTTCTCATTTGTTAATGCTTCTGGAAAGAGTTTATCCAAAACTATTATTAAACATTTATTTTAATAAGAAAAAGTTTAACATTACATATGTTGAAAGAAGAGAAAACATGCAGATGTTGTTGAAAATTTTCAATAAATATTTAGTTCGGCCCTCGACTTAGTCCAAGTTTTTAATTTTGGCCCTCCGTGAATTTGAGTTTGACACCCCTAGTTTAAGGGATTGGTGAGGCTGAGTTTGGAGTATTGTGTTCAGTACTGGTCTCCAAATTATAGGAAGGATATAGATAAGGTGGAGAGGGTGCAGAGAAGATTTACCAGGATGTTGCCTGACTTAAAATACCTAGAGTACAGAGAAAGATTGAAGAAGTTAGGACTTTATTCATTGGAATGTAGATGATTGAGAGGGGTTTTAATAGAGGTGTTTAAAATTATGAAGGGAATAGATAGACTAGATGCAAGTAGACTCTTCCCCCTAAGAGCAGGGGAGGTTAAAACAAGAGGACACAAGTTGAGGGTAAGGGGGCAACATTTTAGGAGAAACATTAGAGGATGCTTCTTCACTCAGAGAGTGGTGGCTGAATGGAATAATCTTCCGGAGGAAATAGTTGAGGCAGAGTCAATTCTTTCATTTAAGAGGAGACTGGATATATACATGGATAGGAGGGAGTTGGAGGGTTATGGACGGAGAATAGGTGGGAGGATCTCACAGAGTTGTTTGAGTGAACCGGCGTGGAATTGAAGGGCCGAGATGGCCTGTTTCCATGCCATAAACTGTTATATGGTTATATGGCTATTTGCTATCTGTTAACATTTTAAATTTTTAAAAATTGATTTTACTTATGTTTGTCAGAATTCATTTTTACTATATTTATGTTCTCAATCTCTGGATGATCTGTTATTTATGTTATTTTTACAAAATTCTAGAGCCAATTTTACCGCTGACATTAAATTGACTGGTTCACAGGCTTTGTTCAATTTCACTTAAACATAGGAACAGCACTCATTCCTGAACAGCCCACTGATTCCATTTACATGGACATATATTTTACCCAGTTTTGTTGAGTGTGTGATGGTCCATGCCTCTTGTTTATTTTCTAATTTTGCAGAATTATCAATAACTCTTTCTATCACAGCAGACTCATTTTAAAACCTATCCTGCAATAAAATGTTTTATCTTCTCCTTTTTGATATGAAATACAGTAACTTGACGATCTCACAAAGAAGTTACAATGGTGTCCCCACATGGATTTAGGTGATGCAAATTTACTTTCCAAGATAATTTTGATTAGTTCAAGATCTATGTGAAAACTGTAGTGTGTATTGTTAGAAGTACCATCTTTTAGACAAAAATTTAATTCAAACATTTTGTTGAATCCATTAGATTCATTGCACAACTTCAAAGAAAAGCAGGCTGTTTCCTCTAGTGTACTTGCAATAATAATTCCTTAACCAAATTTGGTAAATTGATCATCTGCTTGTTAACTGTAGAAAGTTGCTGACTCAGAGATTGATTACTCTATTTTCAGCATTTCAATATTGACCTCAGAAATGGTTCATTGACTGAAAAATGTTTAGGTCAGGGTGAGACTGGGAAATGTATTTTATGTGTTCGAGTTCACGTTTCCAATTAAATGTGAGGTCTTCCATTTCAGGTGGAAATTGAGTCTGCACCTAGAAATGCAAAGATCTTATGGATATCACCTTTCTTCAAGACCATAACCTAACCCCTGATGCAAGTAGATCTGTGGTGTGGAGAGACACAGGACTGCAAATGCTAGAATCTGAAGTGAAACACAATCTACTGGAGGAACTCAATAGGTTGAGCAGTATCAATGGGAGAAACAGAATGCTTGATGTTTTGGTCTTGATGAAGGTTTCCAGCCTGATCATTCTTTATCTCCCACTTTTGCTGCTCAACCCATTGAGTTTCTCCCTCCAGCATGTTGCATTGTGCTGTGCTGGGGTAGCAGCAAGCAAGCACAAATTCAAAAGACTGTACAAAAGGCTTTATTCCAGTAAAAGTCTGAACACCAGTGGTGGCTCCCTGTGTGACTGGCTCAGGAGGGGCCAGCTCAGATTTATATTCAGCTGGCCAGGTGGAGTCAGCCGCTTAGGTGATTTTCCTGCAGGTCTAGAGATCGCCCCCTGCAGTAAGCTGGTGGTCATATCACCACATTCATGCCCTTCTTAAAATTGTCCTGGGGAGGGTGCGTAAAACATTTCCGGGTGGTATTTATAGATTCAGGCAGTCCAGCGGCCATTGGAGTCTCTGGGACTGTTACAGGTTTGGCTCCTGGTCAAAGGTTGGCAAGAATGTGGTTGCCTGAGGGTTGGCTGGGTCCAGCATAGCTGTAGTGGGCATCAGTGTGGGCAGCAAGGGGTGGAGGGAGGAGGTCAGCCCCTGGATCCTGGGTGGACCAAGGATACCCATGGTGGGAGGTTGGGCCGGGTAGTTGTGATGCTGGGGGAGTTGGAGCCCCTGCTGGTGCCAGATCCTTGGTTGAGACAGTGTCCTCATGGCCACTGACATGGGCATATTTCTGGTTGGTGTGGAGGAGGAGCACCTGCTCGACCAGCGGGTCGGCCTTGTGGGCCTGCACATGTTTGCAGAGGAGCATTGGTCCTGGGGATGTGAGCCAAGCTGGGAGGGAGATTTCCTGGGGAACAAGAAAAGGTGCTTGTGGGGGGTCTGATTCATAGCCGTGCACATGAGCAACCTAATGGCATGGAGTTCCTCGGGGAGGGCCTCTTGCCAGAAGTCAATGGACTAGCCTTTGGATCTCAGGGCCAGAAAGATTGTCTTCCAGATTACCCTGTTTTTGCACTCCACCTGCCCATTGACCCTTGGGTTGTAGCTAGTCTTTTGACTAGCTGCAATGCCTCACGCTACAAAGTACTGGAGCAGCTTCTCATTCATAAAGCTGGCCCCCAGTTACTGTGGATGAATGCTGGGTATTCAAACATGGTGAAGATCTGTGTCAGTGCCCTGATAACAGTAGCTGTGGAGGTGTCAGGGCAAGGAAAGAAAAAGGAAAATGTGAGTATTTGTCTACAACCTCGAGGAAGTAGATGTTCTTGTGCGTGGAAGGCAGGGGGCCGTTGAAGTCAATGCTAAGCTATTCGAAGGGCCGGGTGGCCTTGACAACGTGGGCCTGTGGTGGGCAGATGAAGTGCGGTTTGCACTCCGCACAGATCCTGTATGACTTGGTCATGGTCCTGACTTCTTGGATGGTGAAGGGGAGGTTCCGGGACTTGATGAAATGGTACAGGCGTGTGACGCCTGGGTGACAAAGGTTGTCATGCAGTTGGTCGGACTGTACTGCGGCTAATGTCCGGGACAGGGCATCAGGGGAGTTATTGAACTTACCCAGTCTGCACTGGATGTCGTAGCTGAACGTGGCCATCTTGACTCTTAAGTGCAAGATCTTATTGTTCTTGATCTTGCCCTTATCGGTGGTGCTGAACATGAAAGCCACTGTGCGTTGGTAAGTGAGGAGGGTGAACCACCTGCCTGTCGGGTAGTGGCACCAATGGCAGGCTGCTGCCATGATCGATTGGTCCTCCTTTTCAATGGCAGAGTGCCTGAACTCAGAACTGTGGAGGGTCCTGGAGAAAGCCATGGGTTGGCCCACTTGTGTGAGGGTGGCCATGAGGGGAACATCAGAGGCATTGTACTCCACCTGGAATGAGGGGTCCTCGTTCACGGCATGCACCATGGCATTGGTGATGTCCTTCGTGATGTGAGCAAAACCTGCTTGCGCCTCGGGAGAAAGGTGGTAGCTTGGGCCAGTGGGTGGACCTTGTCCGAAAAACAGGGGACCCACTGAAAGTAATAGGAGAAAAGCCCAAGGCACCTGCAGAGGGCCTTGAGCATGTGGGAGAGTGGCAGCTCCATTAGTGGACACATGTGTTCTGGGTCAGGACGAATGAGACCAAGTTCCATGATGTACCCAACGATGCCAAGGTGGGTGGTGCTGAACATGCACTTCTCTTTGTTGTAAGTGAGGTTAGCTCCTCAGCCATCTGGAGAAATTTTTCCTGGTTGCCATTGTAGTCCTGCTGGTTGTGACCACAGATGGTGACATTGTCCAAGTACGGGAAGGTCGCTCTTAGGTTGGGGTGGTCTACCATGCAGTTCATCTCCTGCTGGAAGACAGAGACCCCATCAGTGACCCCCAAATGGGACCTGGTGGGAATGGTAGAAGTCCCTGTCTGTCTTGTAGATGGTACAGGTACACAATCCTTTATCTGGACATCTAAAATCCGGAAGGCTCCAATGTCCGGCATTTTTTTTTCCTGGTGCTGGCACAGCGGAGGGAGGGAGAGAGAAACAGAGCGTAACAAGGTTGGGGGGGCAGAGAGAGAGCAGCACGATTTGGGTGAGCAGGTGGGAAAGAGATGGCAGCACGACTTGGGTGAGTGAGGGGGGAGAGAGACGGCAGTGAAACTCAGGTGGGCAGGTGGGAGGAAAGAGAGATGGCAGCACGACTCAGGTGGGCAGGGGGAAAGAGATGGCAGTGCGACTTGGGCAGGGGGAAAGAGACAGCAGCATGATTCAGGTGGGCAGGGGGAGGAGAGAGAGACGACAGTGCGACTCGGGCAGGTGGGGAGAGGAGAGAGAAATGGCAGCACAACTCGGGTGGGTGGGGGGGAGAGAGATGGCAACGCGACTTGGGCGAGCGTGAGGGGAAAAGTGACGGCAGCGCGACTCGGGTGGGCGGGGGGGAGGAGAGAGAGATGGCAGTGCGACTCGGGCGGGCAAGGGGAGAGAGACGCCAGCATGACTGGAAGGATATGGCAGCACAATTCAGGTGGGCTTAAATCCGGGGCAGCTGGCTTTTGTTCTGAAATCCAAAATTCAGAACACACTCTTCCCCAAGGTTTCCAGATAAAGGATTGTGTACCTGTATATGGTTTATCCCAGGTGTGGATGAGGAGCTGGTGGTAGGCCATCTTTAGGTCAGTTTTCGAGAAGACCTTATAGCGGGTTATCTCATTGACCATGTTGGCTATTTGGGGTAGGGGTTTGGCATCCACTTAGGTGCACCGTTTTAAGGTCTGGCTATAATCGAAGACCATCCTTGGTTTGCTACCCCCTTTTACCACTAAGACATGGGCTCTCCAGGGACTGGTGCTGGCTCTATGATGCCTTCTTCCAGAAGCCCCCTCACTTCTGCCTTAATAAAGGCCCTGTTGGCCATGCATTAGTGCCTGCTCTTGGTAGCTCTGGGCTTGCAGTCTGAAGTAAGGTATTTGAAGAGGGCGGGAGGGGTTACCCGTAGCATGCAGAAGCCGCAAGTGGATTGGGGGCAGTCTCTGGGCTGTGTGCTATGGAGTGTGAGCGAAGGCAAGGGTAAGGCTTTGGAGGTGGCACTGAGAGTCCAGCCCTAAAAGGACTGGGGCACTGAGCTTGGGCATGACCAGGAGCCTGAACCCTTGGTATGTTCCCCCCCACCACTGTCATTTCCACTGAGCAGTACCAAAGGGCCATGATGGATGGTGCTGGGCAGCAAAAGTGATGGAAAAGCTTGTGGAATAGATTTTGAGTTTTAGTGTCCTGGCCACATTTGGGTGAACAAAGCTCTCAGTACTACTGCTATTGAACAGGCATTTTGTTACCTTCCCATTGTGAGAGATGGGAAAATTGATCTAAAATTATGAACATGGAAGAAACTAAAATTCATCAGTTAATGGCTGTAACCAGTACAAACAGGATAAGCTTGGGGGTTAGGATGCAGGAAAGCAGAGTCAGCACGATTAACATAAGAATCTTCTAGTCTTTGTGACAAGACCATAAGACTAAGAAAAGGAATGGTAAGGTACAATAGAATGTAGGAAGTTGAGGTAGTCTGGATCAGATAAAGGTCTCCTAGCCCTGGACAGAAGTACCAAGTCCTACATATCTAATTAGCTAACCATACACAGATTTATACTGTCGGACTCTGGCTTTACCTTACTCTTAATTTAGTCTATGTGTAGTCTGAGTCCAGCGTGTTCTTTGAATGAAGTGATAGGAGAAGGTATTCGGTTCAACAGTCAATTTATTACACAGCACAAGAATAAAACTTAACAGAGCTCTGGGTCACTCATTAGTTCATAGGTCACCTGCACAGTGAGCTACTCCCCAAGACTGACCCCTATTGTCCAGTTGGTTCAGTTTATATAGGTCAACCTTATCATACAGAACAAAAGTTGGCTTCCTTTGCTAGACTTCATTATCATACAGAACAAAAGTTGTCTTCCTTTGCTAGATCTTTTTGCATAAGGGTTATCACAAGTCATCTCTTGTTTTGCAGATATCTGGGGTGTAGCACTCCCATCTTAATCCTCCAGGCCAGACTATCCTGTTGTGTTGATCAGAAATTAATTCATCCCCAGATATTTCTAATCACCATTCTGTTCTTGTCTGGCCAATTTCTGCTGTTCTCTTTAACACCTCCTCATGCCTTAATCTTCCTCCTAGACTGGTTTTCCATTCCCTTTGTTTCTTGCAGGCCATTCTTTGTTCTGGTCTGGCCTGTGTCTCCTGTGCTACTCACCACCTCCTTCAGTTTGAGCATTCCTCCTAAATCGTTTTATGCATTTCCTCTCCCTGTATTTGGGAGCAGACCATTTTGCTCAGCCAACTTTGCTCCATGCTGTGATTGCCACTTAATCACATTCCTCTTTATCCCTGAACCAAGCAGTAAATATAAACTTATTAATTAATCATTTCTTTCATAATGTTTTAACCCCTAGATTCCAACAGTCCCCCTTTTGGTCTCATGAAAATGAGACCAACCACCAGTTAACTTATGGGACCAAGACCTCATGAGTTTTTGCAAGGACCGGCATCTCCGACCCCTTGTTAAACTTAACCTCACAAGCTTGGCCATTATGAACACACTTCAGTCCAGTGGGGGCCCCCAACACAGTGTTCAGAAACGTCAGTCCAATCCGCAAAGTACTGTTTCAGTTCGTTATGGGCCTCCCAGGCTGACCACAAACCCTTTGTACAGTTGTTTCCTTCTCCAGATGCTTCAAGGGCTAGGAACAACATCACCCATAGTCCCCACATAGTATTCATCCCAGCTCCCTTCATTGTTTTGATGCCAATAAATGGATTATACCGTCAACCACTGATACACAGTCACTGTAGTCCAATAGTCTCTTTAAAAAGGGATGTTAAGTGTTCTTAGTCCGTGGTTTCTTCACAGAGTCCCAGTCATCTCCGTTCGAATCTGTTCCAGTGTCCATGTCGGTGGGTCCATGGCTGTTCAGACTCCAATGATACCACGTCTTGCTTTTTCCCTGTAGTCGAACCGCGTGGGACGTTCTCTCCACCGCTCTGTAGGGTCCTGTCCACCTGGGCTCCGACCACTTTCTTTTGATGACCTTTAGCAGAACCCACTCCGCGACTGAAGGTATCGGTGTTTCCCCTTCTCTGTTGGGACTTGTGACCTGTTGTGAAAAATCTGACACCAGAGCCGTTAGTTTTTCATAATAAAGTTTGCATCCCATTGAACTTACCTCATTCTTCGTAGTCTGAATTCCGGCTCCTGGTCCTGGAAACTGGTGCCCTGTTTGTAGTTCATATGGAGTAAATCCTGTCACAGAACTTACCGAACTCCTTATTGACATTAATGCCAGGGGCAACGCATCCACCCAATTTAGTTTGGTCCGTGCCTGTACTTTCCCGATCTTACCTTTTATTGTTTGGTTCATCCTCACCACTTTCCCTTGGGATTGTGGATGGTACACCATTCCAAAGGCATGTTTCAGTCCCAACATTGCTTCTACCTCCTGTAGATCTTTATTCTTAAAATGACTTCCATTATCGGACCTAATTTTTCTAGGAAATCCGTGTCTCGGAATATACTGGTTGATCAGGAATTTACTTACCGTCCTTGCATCTTCTCTTTTGGCAGAGATTGCCTCCGGCCACCCTGTGAACACATCTACTGCTACTAAGAGGTATCGATAGCCACTTACCCTCTCAATCATGTCCGTATAATCAAGTACAATTTCCTGCCCTGGTAACTTAGGTAACGGGAACTGTCCTTCATGTGGCTTTACAGTCGCCTTGACATTGAAAGTTATACATACCTCACACTCTCTAATATGGTTCTCCACCATCGCCGGCAGGAAGGGGTGCCACCAATGTATCAAGTACCTTATCATCTGCTTCTTTCCACAGTGTGTTAGCCCATGCGCCTCCTCGAGGAGGGGTTTCATGAGTCCAGATGGTAAAACTGGCCTCCCGTCTATCGATCTCCATAATCCTTGATCCTTGGTTGCCCCCCTTTCCTCCCATACCATCCTTTCCTGAGGTGATGCCTTTGCTTGTTCCTGTATTATTACTTCTACCCTACACGGTGGTAATAAGTCATGTGCTGTTCTGTCTGCCTGTATCATAATAAACTGAGGGCCGTATCCTGCTGCCCTTTTAGCGGCCATGTCCGCTTCCTGATTTCCCCGAGCCACCATCGTATCTGTTCTATCATGTCCTTTACATTTAAGAACTGCTAATGCCCTTGGTTTCAGGAGAGCCTCAACCAGTTTCCTAACGTCCTTCTCGTGTTTAATTGGGGTCATTGCTGCTGTTAAAAACCCACTTCTAATCCATTGACTAAGTTCAACCTGTATTGTCCCTACCACATATGCCGAGTCTGTATATATATTGACCTCCTTCCCTTCTGCCCATTCTAATGCTGCTATCATTCCCTGTAGTTCTGCGAGTTGTGCTGACTCCTTTCCTCTCACTGTCCCTGTAATGATTTCTTCAAATCCTCCTGTAGTTTTTTGTACCACCGCTTAGGCAGCTTTCAATCCATCTGTGGGGTGTCTGTAACAGCACCCATCTGTAAACAAGGTTTCATCTGGTTCTCTTAAGGGTGTAGCCTGTAAGTCAGGTCTTATTTTAATATCCTTCACTACCCTCTTCTCACAACAGTGTGGTTCTCCCTCTCCCATATTGTCTGCCATGTTAATGCCTTCATGGGTAAATGTAACATTTGGAGCATTCAGGATCTTTTCTAGTCTCGTCTGCCTTAGTGAAGTCATTGTAAATGCTGTCGAGCTCACAAATGCTACAATGCTATGTGTTGTTAATACCGTCAGGCCATGTCCCATTACTATGTGTGCCACCTTTTGTAAAATCTTTGCTACTCCCGCTGCATGTCTCGTACATGGTGGGTGTCTGTCTTCCGTTGGGTCTAGTGTGATACTCACATACATGAGCACACATCTTCCACCCCCTTTTTTTCTGAAAAAGAACACCATCAATTGTGTGTGCTTTTTCAGAAACATCCAAAAAGAAAGGTAGTTTATAATTTGGAATCGCCAAATCTGTAGCTGTTGTAAGAGCTTGCTTCAATAGAATAAAACTTATCTCAGCCTGTGCAGTCCAATCAAGTGTAGCTCCCAGATTCCTCATCCCCTGCTCATTCACCAAAGTTCGCAGTGGATGTGTCAACTCACCATACGATGGGATAAACTGCCTACTATAACCTGACAAACCCAAAAACGAAAGCATCTCTTTTACTGTCTTTGGTTTTGGATGATGTAGTATCGCTGTTCGATGTGTAGGGGAAATCCCTGCGCCTTTCGCTGAGACCATTCTCCCTAAAAAGGTGACCACCTGTCTGCAGCATTGCAGCTTTGAGCGAGAGACTTTAAAGCCTGCCTTGAACAGCTGCACTAGCAGGAGTTTTGTGGCCTCCAAACAGGAAGTATGATCAGGTGCTGCTAATAGGATGTCATCTACATACTGGATCAGAACTACCCCACCTGGCAGTGCTAGCCCCCCCAGCTGTTCTTTCAACACCTGATTGAAAATCCCTGGAGATAAGATAAAGCCCTGCGGAAGCCTAGTATACCGCAACTTTCTACCTCTATACGTGAATGAAAACACATCTCTTAATGGTTCTGCCAGCGGCAAGCAAAAGAAAGCATCCGCTAAATCTATGCAAGAGAACCACTTGTAGTTGGGGGTTAAAGCAGTCATGGCAGTATATGGGTTTGGTGCTGGAACTGTGGGTGTTCTCACAATACCATTGATGCGCCTTAAGTCATGGGCCATCCGATATTTGCCCGTGTCTTGTTTAGGAACAGGTAAAATGGGTGTATTCCAACTAGAACGCGAATGTTCCAACACCCCTGAATACATAAGGCCATCCATGGTCTCTGCCAAACCTTCCTCAGCTTCAGGTTTGTGGGGATACTGCATCTGCCAAATAGGGGTGTAATCTGACAGTTCGAAGGTTATGGGATCAACCTACTGACAAAAACCCACATCTGCTGATCCCACTGACCACAGGTTCTCAGGGAGAGAATCTAGCATAGGGGCCAAGTCGGGGTGATCCATCTTCTCTCTACAATGAAAGCGTTCAATCTGTCTATGCTCAAGGAGGACTTGATCATATGTCGGAGACAAAATTCTGTATGCCTGACCAGATGAGGAGAACTGCACTGTCGGTATTTGGGTGTTAGACCAGTCACTAAGGGACATCAAGTTCCGACACATCGGTCCCAAATCTTTTGCCTGGTGAGTAGTGCCAATTGCAAGGGTGACATGAGGAATGGCCTCACCTGCCATCTCATACCATTCCAGCTGTTCAGATGTCAGTCCTACCGTAGCGGCCACTCCCTCCTTTCCTACCACTATGTAGTCCGAATTAATTTCCCATAGCATGCCCTCTACCTCTTCATAAAAGGCATGCTGATACATTTCATCCCCATCCCTATTGAAAAAGAGGGTCATATGGGGAGGGTCCGAGGGAGGGGTATACGGGTGTAACGTCTGGATCCACGGCTTCCATTGATTATAAAGCTTTAGCAGCCCTCCCTTCTGTGGGTCCTCTGGTTGCAACAGCCCACAGTAAATGTCAGCCCATTGTCCCTCACACGCGGATCCTCCAGCTGCCGCCAACAACATCTGAGAACTGGAATGCAGTGTAGTTACTGAACAGTTCATAGAATATCCATTTGGAAAGGTGACCTCTATTCCGCTGGGTCCACAAAGGATCGATGCTCCGCACTTGACCAACAGGTCTCTGCCCAAGAGATTTGTAGGGCACCTGGCTGACAAAATGTATTGATGTGTAAAAGTCTGTCCCGCCACAGAAGTGACTAGTGGTGTAGAAAACGGCAGATTTTCTGGTGTACCCGAGAACCCTATCAGCTGGACGCTAGAGGATGATGTTTTATCTTGAAATTCAGTGCCAGTGAGTGTTGAAAATCTGGCTCCCGTATCCACTAAAAAGGATACTTCCATGTCCATAACTTTAATCTGCAGGAAAGGGTCTGCCAACCTAGCCTGCTCGTGGGTGCTCGGGCTCCGTCACTGTGGGCAATATTGCTCCTCCTCTGTCAGCAAAGGGAATTGTCTCTTTGGAGCTAAAGCCGCATGGGGTGCCTGATGTACCGGGGGTGGCACTGACGATCTCTGGGGCTGGACCCAATGCTCATTTTGTGGTGGTCCATATCCCCTTCCCCCAGTGTCCCGAGGATCCCAAGCCAGGGGGCAGTCTCTCTTCCAGTGTCCTGGCTGACCGCATACAA
The DNA here is from genome assembly GCF_036971445.1 of Narcine bancroftii. Lineage (NCBI taxonomy): Eukaryota > Metazoa > Chordata > Chondrichthyes > Torpediniformes > Narcinidae > Narcine > Narcine bancroftii. The sequence continues at coordinate 66,486,523 of NC_091472.1, forward strand.
AACATACGGCTGGTTGCATTCGTGGAGCACCCCGACCTCTCCCTCTTACTCGGAATCCCCCCATTGGACCTCCCATTCTGGCCACATAGGTGGGACCCGGTGCCCAATATGGGGCCGGGTGCCAACTCATATTATTCCCTTGTGGTGGCTGCGGTGGCTGCTGAATCATCTGGTTCGCACCCTTTGAGGAAATCTTTTTTGCCTCGTTTGCCTTTTTCCTAGCCTCTTCCAATTGAAGCTTAAGGAGTTGCACTTGTGCAGACTCCATAATTTGTTTGTCCTCCTTTTGCTTAGCCCTGTAACGTTTCATGTGATGGGTCAAATGTTTTTCCCATTGCTCACTCGAGCAGCCAGGAATATCAGGGTTATTCTCTAACGCTTCCCAAACTACAGCTGGCAGTCCACTTGTTACTGCAGGCCTAAAGAGTGTAGTCTGCAAGGGATCTGTGGCTGGGTGTAGTCCTGCTTTATCAGTCCAACTCTCCCTACACTGACTCAGAAAGGTCGAGATCTCCTCATCCTCTGACTCCTTTTGTCTATTGTGAGGAGTGGGGGTGGTGTGATCCTCTGACATTCCTACCGAGAAGGCATTCTCAAGTGTCTGTTCTTGCTCTCTCTCATTTGTCTTTTCCAGTCGCATACTAGTTTCCCTTACTTTACATACATTCTGTATTTCCTTTGTTAACTCCTTCATTTCCTCCACCCTTTCCTGCAAAACTCTCTTAAGTCTCTCCTTCGCCTCCTGGGGTTCGTGACCTGCTAACTCAGTGACATTCACTATTCCCTCATTTATCTGCATCACTGGCATCTGGGGAATAGGATAAGGTGGTGGCAATGTCTCTGGTAACTTTGGATATAGCGGGGCTGACGGCTTAACCTCCCCTGTTTTCTCCTTAGTGTTATGGGATCCCTTTTTAATATCCTGTTGAAGGTTCGCTTCCACAGCCATGCAAGCCAATGTCATATTGTGTAAATCTGCCCTTCTCTGTTCCTTCACTTCTCTCTGTTGTTTAAACCTTCTTCTATTCCATATAGATCCTTGTCCTTTTGCCTCATGTTCCTGTACCTCCTTGGCTGCTTCCCTCTCTGCTTCTCCTAAGTACAGTACCAGCCGGATCTTTTCAAACCCTAACGGTACCTTCCCCTGACTCTGCAGCTCTTTCCATATCTGTTCATACCGTGCTATAGCCTGTACCTCCTCTCCCTTCGGTAATCCTCCCAGTAATTGATTCCTTGTTTTTTCCCACTGTCGGTTTACAGATGGGGGAACCCCTCTGTCTCCCCCGAGCTCTTGCCCTACATCCCTATTTACTCCTTCCATCTCCGTTCTGATCTTTAACCCTTTAGACTTCGTACTTCACTGGGTCTCTTCCCGGTAGGATTTTGACACCCTGCAATCTACTTCGTCCCTTCCCACGTTATTATAAACACCAGCGGCACACTGTACACAATCCTTAAACAAATACTTATTATAAACTATTATGATACACTAGACGATTCTTAAACAGATACTTATCCACTATAGAAACAAATAACTATAACACAATACACCTTATACAGATACTGATTATACACTACTATGGTATACGATCCTTAATCAAATACTTATTACACACTATAAAAACAAATAACTATCACAATGCACCTTATACAGATACTTATACACTACTATGGTACACGATCCTTAATCAAATACTTATTACACACTACAGAAACAAATAACCATCACCATACACCTTATTCTAATTGGCCAAGTGTCTAAACCTATCTCTCGAGATCGCTACGAGGGGACTCCAACCCCGTTGTACTAGGAGGACTCCAACCCCCTTTTTACTACAGGGGACTCCAACCCCATTCTACTAGGAGGACTCCAACCCCCTTTTACTACAGGGGACTCCAACCCTGTTCTACTAGGAGGACTCCAACCCCCTTCTACTACAGGGGACTCCAACCCCGTTCTACTAGGGGGACTCCAACCCCCTTTTGTTTTATTCTTTGGCTTTAACGAGGGCTTTTGCAGAGTAGTGACAACACACAATTTATCTTTGCCAATAGCAGAACTTCGTTAAAACAGGCGTCTGCTTACCTCCCTTTGTAGGATGGTCATTTGTTGTTATCACCACACCACAATCGACCGGTGTTTCGTAACTTTTTCTTCCGTCACTTCTCCATCTTCATCACGTCGGGGTCACCAAATTGTCGGACTCTGGCTTTACCTTACTCTTAATTTAGTCTATGTGTAGTCTGAGTCCAGCGTGTTCTTTGAATGAAGTGATAGGAGAAGGTATTCGGTTCAACAGTCAATTTATTACACAGCACAAGAATAAAACTTAACAGAGCTCTGGGTCACTCATTAGTTCATAGGTCACCTGCACAGTGAGCTACTCCCCAAGACTGACCCCTATTGTCCAGTTGGTTCAGTTTATATAGGTCAACCTTATCATACAGAACAAAAGTTGGCTTCCTTTGCTAGATTTCATTATCATACAGAACAAAAGTTGTCTTCCTTTGCTAGATCTTTTTGCATAAGGGTTATCACAAGTCATCTCCTGTTTTGCAGATATCTGGGGTGTAGCACTCCCATCTTAATCCTCCAGGCCAGACTATCCTGTTGTGTTGATCAGAAATTAATTCATCCCCAGATATTTCTAATCACCATTCTGTTCTTGTCTGGCCAATTTCTGCTGTTCTCTTTAACACCTCCTCATGCCTTAATCTTCCTCCTAGACTGGTTTTCCATTCCCTTTGTTTCTTGCAGGCCATTCTTTGTTCTGGTCTGGCCTGTGTCTCCTGTGCTACTCACCACCTCCTTCAGTTTGAGCATTCCTCCTAAATCGTTTTATGCATTTCCTCTCCCTGTATTTGGGAGCAGACCATTTTGCTCAGCCAACTTTGCTCCATGCTGTGATTGCCACTTAATCACATTCCTCTTTATCCCTGAACCAAGCAGTAAATATAAACTTATTAATTAATCATTTCTTTCATAATGTTTTAACCCCTAGATTCCAACAATACATATGAAATTAGCCAACCCTAGATAGAATGAGTCAACTCCGCATACCAAGAGATTGTAGCCCTGAGAATCAGGAAGGTGTGAATAAGAACAATGACATGATGGGACACCCACAGGATACCCCCTGGTCCTCCAAGTGTACTGAAACTGCACGTAGGCAGGAAGGATTACCTATGCCAAACCCATCCAGGGGACAGAAGAATGTAAGGGGGAGGGCACTCTGATACTGAAATTGACTGTATAAAAGTTGGGTGAGCCCCAGTATGTGTGTGTATTCCCAGGATAAGGGGAAGCACCCAACTTTGCATTGTTGTTGTAATAAATGTTCTTTGTTCTCAATTTTTGTCTCGAGCAATTTCTTTAAAGGTACTTTAATTTCTAACACCATTGACAGCAATGTCCATCATTGAGCACCTAAGTCCATGGTGTTAGAAATAGAAATACCTTAACAGAAATTGGTCGAGACAAAAATTGAGAACAAAGAACATTTATTATAACAACAATGCAAAGTTGGGTGCTTTCCCTTACCCTGGGAATACACACATACACTGGGGCTCAACCAACTTTTATGCAGTGAATTTCAGTATCAGAATACCCTCCCCCTTACATTCTTCTGCCCCCTGGATGGGTTTGGCATAGGCAATCCTTCCTGCCTACGTGCAGTTTCAGTGGACTTGGAGGACCAGGGGGTATCCTGTCGGTGTCTTCTCATGTCATTATCCCCATTGTCCTTATTCACAACCTTGCCCTTGTCCCCATTCACACCTTTCCAACTCTCAGAACTACAGTCCCTTCATATGCAGAGTTCGCTAATCCTGTCTATTACTAATTAAATATGCATAACTTGATAAATCTGTGTATGGCTTACTAATTATATATGTAGAACTTGGTACTTCTGTCTAGGGCTAGGAGACCCTTATCTCATCCAGACTATCTCAACTTCCTACATTCTATTATTCCTTACCTCTCCTTATCTTATTCATACGGTGGGCTCACTGATCCTGTCGAAAGGACTAGAAGGTTCTTATCTTACATAGGCTGACTCTGCTTCCTGCATCCTAATTTCCATGCTTAGCCTGTTCATACTGGTTTAATCCATCACTCCATGTGTCTGTACTAGTTTCCCCATCTTTCATATTTTTATGTCAAGTTTACTCATCTCTCACAATCCTCACTTCTCTTTTAGATCAGTGTCACTGATCTGTCAAATGAAATGTGCTATTGCTAAAGTTGGTCTTTCTCCCAGTGGGTCAATAAACGAATTGCAGTGTCATAAGCATCCATTTGGGAAACACACACCCCTTGGGTAATAGAAATAGAGGTCCGCAAAATCATGAAATGAATACCAGCCTTTAGGTAGGGGAGCACCACACTGACCAGAATAGTGAGTCCTGCTGCTATAAGGGCTGTAAGTATCAGGTTCCAGTTCTCAATAAAAAGTCTAGTCCATCCCACATCAGTCCAAGGTTGCCAAGTCTGAACATGGGCATGGGCAGATTCTTGTCGAAGTCCTGAAGCAGTGTCTTTAACCGCCTGACTGTTGTAAGCATTGTCAGTACTGAGTCTCGCACAGACGCTGCCTCCAGCAGCCAACGAGCAATAGAGAGCCAGGCGGTTTCGTTGAATCGTTGCTTGTAGCTGTCGTCTTTCTTCAGCCCCTACATTCAGGGCCATCGCCGTCCGTTCGGCGACGATCTCCAAAGCCGTCTGGAGTCTGAACAAACGATTTAAATGCCCAGCAGCTTTAGTACTCTGGAGCTGTTTATTTTGTTTACCATTAGGACTCCCCTTAAAGTAGTGGTATTTAAGAATTGAAATGGCTGTGTAACCCAAAGGATGCTCTACAATAGCACAGGTTGGGGAGGGGTGTTTCTTGTAACTTAATCTGTGAGTTGTAGCCTGCCTGTGAACATTAGCATATGTATCAACTCTCTCTCTGCCACATGTACAATCCTGACAATTATCCTGTCTGCCTTTGTGCCCACATCTGCTTTGTGCTAAACGTTTAAAACTGATCTTGTTAATATCTGCACAGTCCAAAATACCATTAAAATCATCATATTAGAGGTGTTCTGTTCCCCTGGTCCACATTTGAAATCTATATGAGCCCCTACCTTACTATGATCGTACCCTATATCTATGCCCCGTCTACATCCTAAAGTAAAATACTGGCCATCTATGCTGCCCCTATTCCAGGAGGACTTAATACATTTTGAATACTTCAGTGATGTCCCAGAATTTGGGAGGCAACAATTAAACAGTACAATAAATAATAAAAACAACATTACAAGACTTTTTCCCGGCGTTGTGTAACTTTCAAGTCAGGATGAAGGACTGCACGCCAGGTGGAGGGTGGATTTTCAAGATTTGTAGTCTGTGGTTCAGCAGCTCGTTTGATTCGTTGGATGTGGCTCCAACCCTTTTCTTTCGTTCGTACAGCGGTGTCTGTAATCAAAAGTACACAGTAGGGGCCATCCCAGACAGGTTTTAGTTGTTTATCTTGCCAAGCTTTAACAAATACCCAATCACCAGGTTTAATAGAATGAATAGGATACTCCAGGGGTGAATTTGAGCTAGTAAACCCTTCTGAGCTGCCAGTCAATGCCCAGTCTTTTACAAACCCCCTGGAGTACCCGAGAAGTAAAGTGTGTACCCCGATACGAGTCCATGGTCTGGATCATCCCATACCGTGGAATCACAGAATCCAGTAGTACTCTGATAATGGTGCTAGCACGATCATTCAGGGTCGGGAAAGCCTCAACCCATCGCATGAAATGATCTACCATCACCAACAGGTACTTGTGAACACCTATCTTAGGTAACTCTGTGAAATCCACTTGTATCCATTGGAAAGGGCGTACAGCGATATCGCGACTGCTAGGCATTACCTGGCATATGACTTTCTCATTAATTATCTGACAAATTGGACACCCCTGAGTACTCTGATTGGCTACAGTGTATACGCCCGAACAATGAAAGGAGCGTACAAAAGTGTCGACAAGTGCCTGGGCTCCCCAGTGTGTCTGTTGGTGGAGCTGGTCAAAAGTTTGCTGTGCCAGTGCTTTGTTCAGCACTTGGCGTCCTTCGGCTGTCCACAACAACCCATCACTAGTTTGACGCATCCCCTGATCCCTCATATAAACCTCCTCTTCTCGTGAAAAGATGGGAGTCTTTTTAAGCTCCTGTGGGATGGGGAGTAACAGCTGCATGTCCACTTTTGCAGTGAGTGCAGCCTGTTTAGCAGCTGCATCTGCCTGTCTGTTGCCCTGTGCTTCAGGGCTGTCACCAGTTTGATGGCCCCATACATGAACCACAGCTATTTCTTCAGGTAATGTCAGAGCCTCCAAGGATTGGACAATTAGGTTCTCATGCATCAATTTCTGTCCTTTTCCCGTTATCATTCCCCGTTCCTTCCAGATTTTCCCAAAGGTGTGCACTACCCCAAAAGCGTATTTTGAATCTGTATAGATTGTGCCCACCTTATTTTCCAGACCTTGGAGAGCTCGACAGAGGGCATATAATTCGCAAGACTGGGCTGACCAGTGACCGGGAAGGCGACCGGCTTCAATAACTACCCCTTCTTTCCCATCCACTACACTATAGCGAGTGCCATCAATACAGCGGGAAAAGCCATCAATAAACCATCATTCTCTCTCCTGTAAAGGCTCATCATTTAAATCCTCTCTAATCTTAGTCTGCAGGTCTCTCACCTCCAGGCATATATGCTCTAACTCATTGACGGTGTTGGCAGAGCTTGGAGAGACTAAAAAGGCTGCTGGATTATGTTCTCTACTTGTAGTCAGAGTCAGATCATCCCTATCCATTAAGATCGCTTCGTATTTGAAAATTACACCATTAGCCATAATGATTCGGCGAGTGATATTAACTGTATTCTGAATTGAATTTATTTTAAAAATAGCCGAGTGGGAATAAGACATGTCTTTGTCACTGCAGACGGCAACGAATTTAACGATTATTTAACGTCGCTATTGTAGTTTAAACATTAAATGCCTTGCGCCACAGCCCACAGGAGCTGGCCTTATTTAAAACAATCTGTAAAAACTAGCACCGAAAACATTCAAAATATGAGGATTGCACACACAATCATTTAAGTACAGTCTAGTTTTTATTATATACCACTTAGAGTTCTACTACATGAATCCTGGAGCTTGTGGGGTCATTATTGAAAAGAAATATTGGTGCCCTGCCAATCTCATTCTAACATGCCAATTTCTCCAGTCCTTAAGTCAAGATGTACTGAATAGCATCTGGTACAAGATCTGTGAGCTATTAATGATATTGTTATGCCTATGCACCCAATTGTTCTGAACTATGCCACTAATTAAATCATATTCCAGAACTAAATTACACCGGCAATAGAGAGAAATTGTGCTGAGGCATGAGTTTCACTCCAGAGGAAAATGCACCAGAGAAATCAATCATTAACTTATTGGATTCCCCAGAGGTTTCTTTATTCTCCAGAGGTGGGCGATCTTTTAAGCTCACAGACCTTGACTGCTGAATGTGTACTAAATCTATTGAGAGGGCTCCATACCTCTAACTTTTTGTACAGGGTGATGATGGTGGCATCACGAAGATCCTGAGGCAGTTTACCTTGGTCCCAACAAGCTTGAAAAACTCATGCAGTTTGGCATGCAGAGTTTTGCCGCCAGCCTTCCAGACTTCTGGGGGGATTCCATCCATACCTGCTGCTTTGCCACTTTTCAGTTGTTCGATTGCCTTATATGTCTCATCCAGGGTGGGAACCTCATCCAGCTCTAGCCTTAGGGGCTGTTGAGGGAGCTGGAGCAGGGCGGAATCTTGGACTGAGCGGTTGGTACTGAAAAGAGATTGGAAGTGTTCTGACCATCGGTTGAGGATGGAGATCTTGTCGCTGAGGAGGACTTTGCCGTCTGAGCTGCGCAGCGGGCTTTGGACTTGGGGTGAGGGGCCGTACACAGCCTTTAGAGCCTCGTAGAAACCCCTGAAGTCGCCAATGTCCGCGAGAAATCAGACTGCTCAAACTACAGGGGAATCACGTTGCTCTCCATTGCAGGCAAAATCTTCGCTAGGATTCTACTAAATAGAATAATACCTAGTGTCGCTGAGAATATTCTCCCAGAATCACAGTGCGGCTTTCGCGCAAACAGAGGAACCACTGACATGGTCTTTGCCCTCAGACAGCTCCAAGAAAAGTGCAGAGAACAAAACAAAGGACTCTACATCACCTTTGTTGACTTCACCAAAGCCTTCGACACCGTGAGCAGGAAAGGGCTTTGGCAAATACTAGAGCGCATCGGATGTCCCCCAAAGTTCCTCAACATGATTATCCAACTGCACGAAAACCAACAAGGTCGGGTCAGATACAGCAATGAGCTCTCTGAACCCTTCTCCATTAACAATGGCGTGAAGCAAGGCTGTGTTCTCGCACCAACCCTCTTTTCAATCTTCTTCAGCATGATGCTGAACCAAGCCATGAAAGACCCCAACAATGAAGACGCTGTTTACATCCGGTACCGCACGGATGGCAGTCTCTTCAATCTGAGGCGCCTGCAAGCTCACACCAAGACACAAGAGAAACTTGTCCGTGAACTACTCTTTGCAGATGATGCCGCTTTAGTTGCCCATTCAGAGCCAGCTCTTCAGCGCTTGACGTCCTGCTTTGCGGAAACTGCCAAAATGTTTGGCCTGGAAGTCAGCCTGAAGAAAACTGAGGTCCTCCATCAGCCAGCTCCCCACCATGACTACCAGCCCCCCCACATCTCCATCGGGCACACAAAACTCAAAACGGTCAACCAGTTTACCTATCTCGGCTGCACCATTTCATCAGATGCAAGGATCGACAATGAGATAGACAACAGACTCGCCAAGGCAAATAGCGCCTTTGGAAGACTACACAAAAGAGTCTGGAAAAACAACCAACTGAAAAACCTCACAAAGATAAGCGTATACAGAGCCGTTGTCATACCCACACTCCTGTTCGGCTCCGAATCATGGGTCCTCTACCGGCACCACCTACGGCTCCTAGAACGCTTCCACCAGCGTTGTCTCCGCTCCATCCTCAACATCCATTGGAGCGCTCACACCCCTAACGTCGAGGTACTCGAGATGGCAGAGGTCGACAGCATCGAGTCCACGCTGCTGAAGATCCAGCTGCGCTGGATGGGTCACGTCTCCAGAATGGAGGACCATCGCCTTCCCAAGATCGTATTATATGGCGAGCTCTCCACTGGCCACCGTGACAGAGGTGCACCAAAGAAAAGGTACAAGGACTGCCTAAAGAAATCTCTTGGTGCCTGCCACATTGACCACCGCCAGTGGGCTGATAACGCCTCAAACCGTGCATCTTGGCGCCTCACAGTTTGGCGGGCAGCAGCCTCCTTTGAAGAAGACCGCAGAGCCCACCTCACTGACAAAAGGCAAAGGAGGAAAAACCCAACACCCAACCCCAACCAACCAATTTTCCCTTGCAACCGCTGCAATCGTGTCTGCCTGTCCCGCATCGGACTGGTCAGCCACAAACGAGCCTGCAGCTGACGTGGACTTTTTACCCCCTCCATAAATCTTCGTCCGCGAAGCCAAGCCAAAGATACCTCTAACTGCAAGAGAGGAGCCTGGAGCCTCAGTTTCAAGTGAACAGCATACAATTCATTAGAGCCACAATGTGCTTAAAGGGACATGCACACTCCCCCTTCAACTGGCTGATCCAGCCACTTTACACATCAGATCCTTTCTTTATCTCACATACACTTAAAGTTAAGATGTATAGAACTCACCCTATTTGCACAAACATTTCTCCCTGCAAATGTTATAACATCACTCAACTCTCAGGTACTCCCTGTGCAAAATCACATTTGAATACAATTTATTTCATAAATTGGAATTAACTGGTAGTTAAATTCGCTCATTCTACAGTATTGATAAACGATCATTTATGACATTTAAATTTTAGCATGAATTTTAATCAATATTGGTCAGTGACTGAAGTGAAAAGTCGTGATTTATGAAATTATCTCTGGTCTCTACTCTCCCATTCCCGGCACTTCTCCCAACATCCAGGAGCTGGCACACAGTCCCTACCTTTTCCTTGCTGCCCCTCCACAGCTCCCTTAAATGCCTGCATTAAAATCTTAGCCTTTCCCTTCTGCTTATCCTCAGATTTCTGTACAAAGGCTTTTTGCGCAATTTGTAGAAGCTGGGTTATTCCCTGCTCATGCCAATTCTCAGTTTTCTGTAATTTCCTCCTTATGTCTGGGGCTGAATTTGTAACAAAACTCGTTAATACTAATTGTTCCCCTGCTGGGGATTCTATGTCCAGACCCCCATATTGCTGTATAGCCGTACGCAATCTATTCAAAAATACCGAGGAGTTCTCCTCGGGTCCCTGAGGAACTTCGAATGCCTTTTTAAAGTTCTGTCCCTTCGGAACAGATTCCCTGATTTCTTTAATCAGATTAACCCTATACTCTTCCATTAATACCCGACCATCATTGGTATTTTTATCCCAATTAGGTCTAGCCAAGGGGAATTTAGCTTCTCCAGGTACCACATCTGGTCCCCCTTGGTGATCCCGATCCCAGACTCTAATCCCTGTCTGGCGAATCATTCCATGCTCATCCAGGGTAAACAGAGTCCTAAATATAGCCGTTAATTCATCCCATGTATATATATTCGGTCCCAACAATTAATCCAATTGTTCAGCGCATCCCTGGGGATCCTCTATCAGGGAAATAATTTCCCTCTTAAAATTACGCACCTCCGTACTGGTCGAGGGCACATTTACAAAACCGAGACCCCCTCCCACGGGAACCTCCCGTAGGGGTCTCATCCAGCTAACTTCTAGCTTATTATTTCTGAAATCCTGCTCTTCAGAAACTGACTCACATTGTCCTGCCCTTTCTTCCTGGAGGTTCTCCATTGCCTCTGTCTCTCGTTGACCGTGGAGGCAATCTAATACTTTGCGAACGGGTCATCATACCACCCCTATTCTCTTGAGGAAGGGAATGTAACACATCCCATCCTTGTGTTCCAGGTACAAGAGGTTCCTCATCTCTCTTGTTCTCACTTCTCTTTTCTTTCAGGACCAGTTCGTCAACCGATCCTCTGAGCCAGCAGGCTGCCTATTCCCTGCTTTCAATGTTATCCCTTTGATTCTTATACAGCCAGATGTTCAGTTCCTGACACATCCAGTCATCCTCGGATCCGAGCCTCGGCCAATATACTGAGCTCCCTTTAATAGGGCTTTTAACCCATTCCAGACAACAGTACTTAATCATGATAAGTTTGTCTTTTCCCCGGGTTCTCCCCGAACCCCAGTCAGATAACATTACTCCTAACAGACTCTGTTTAGTTATCTGATCATCCAATCCTTCACTAGGACTCTCTCTCTTACTGCCCATACCTCCCATACTGACAGGTATAAAAATTTCTCTTACCAGATCCAGTAGCTACTCTTATCGCGCTTCCTTAGCGTTCTCCCGTCGTTTGTTCTCAATGCCTCTTCTCGGATATCACTCGCTTCTTCCACTGACTAGCCACCCGTCGTCCGTGAGTCCAGCTGAATCAGCTGGGGTGCACCTACCCCCGTCGTCGGGCACTCTGTCAGTGGAGGGAGTGTGATCCCGGACGAGTCCCCATTTGTTAGAAATAGAAATACCTTAACAGAAATTGGTCGAGACAAAAATTGAGAACAAAGAACATTTATTATAACAACAATGCAAAGTTGGGTGCTTCCCCTTACCCTGGGAATACACACATACACTGGGGCTCACCCAACTTTTATACAGTGAATTTCAGTATCAGAATACCCTCCCCCTTACATTCTCCTGCCCCCTGGATGGATTTGGCATAGGCAATCCTTTCTGCCTACGTGCAGTTTCAGTGGACTTGGAGGACCAGGGGGTATCCTGTCGGTGTCTTCTCATGTCATTATCCCCATTGTCCTTATTCACACCTTGCCCTTGTCCCCATTCATACCTTTCCAACTCTCAGAGCTACAGTCCCTTCATATGCAGAGTTCGCTAATCTTGTCTAGGGTTTACTAATTAAATATGCATAACTTGATAAATCTGTGTATGGCTTACTAATTATATATGTAGAACTTGGTACTTCTGTCTAGGGCTAGGAGACCCTTATCTCATCCAGACTATCTCAACTTCCTACATTCTATTATTCCTTACCACTCCTTATCTTATTCATACGGTGGGCTCACTGATCCTGTCGAAAGGACTAGAAGGTTCTTATCTTACATAGGCTGACTCTGCTTCCTGCATCCTAATTTCCATGCTTAGCCTGTTCATACTGGTTTAATCCATCACTCCATGTGTCTGTACTAGTTTCCCCATCTTTCATATTTTTATGTCAAGTTTACTCATCTCTCACAATGGGGAATGTCCCTTTCTAAGGTGGTGGATGCTAGGACCATCTCGGTGTCCAAGTCACTGGTCCCCAAAGGTTGAGGTGAGTAGCAGCCAGCGGCTTCTTTCCAGGGCCTGGGATGCGTCGGGTGAGCAATTGGATATGTGCCCATGTTGACCATGTTGTCCCATCGAGGTGGTGTACATGTTATGGCAGTCGAGGCCTAGCTGGCCCTGATGACGGTGCCTGGTGCATGCACATGGTGGCGGTGTGGTCGGGCAACCTGACCGACAGTGAAGCTGGAGATGACATCATCTAAGCGAGCAGAAGTGAAGTCTTCGATGTGGGCGGAAGTTGTTTAGATAAAGATGGTGGCACCTAGGGTGAGCACACTACAGCAGTGCAGGTAGGTGGCTGGGACAGAAGTGACGTTGATAGTGAGGGCGGAAGCGATGGGGCAAGTAAAGGCATCACCTGATCCCCACACATAGCATTGTTTGGGAGGGCACCCAGCTGGTCGCAGAGGGCCGCATCACTCCCAACGGGCCTGGAAAGGCACACCTTCCCGCTTTGGGAGCAATGCAAGTTCCTCACTGGGCAGCCTTTGTGAGATTGCTTGTCTGATCCACTCCGGGACCTGCAGTACTTGCAGGAGTGAGCTGCGCTGGCAGCTGTGATCATCTCCTACACGTAGGACCTATCAGCGATGGCAGTCATTTGCATCTGCCAGGCCGGATGATGGGGGATTCGGGCATCAAAGACCTCTGTATGATAAGCTGTAGCCTCCAAGGAGCGGACTACTTCCATTGTCCTGGTAAGTGAGGCAATATTTTCCTCCTGCAGCTTCTGTCAGGCGTTCCTTGAGCAGAGCTCTCTCATGCAGGTGTCCTGGATCAATCACTCAACTTCCCCTCGGTCACCCCGGTCTCAACCAGGCAAAGGCAGGCTAGCTCATGCAGGACCCCCAGATAGGCATCTGTCATCTCACCCAACTGCTGGAACCTGATGCTGAGCCAGTACCGAGTGTAGACCATGTTTGTTGGGGGCTTGTACATGCTCTCTAGGATGGCCATCACAGGTTCGTAGTCTGTGCGGTCCTTGATTGCATGGATAGCTCGTTGGCCCAGCTTGGTGCGGAGCACCATGAGCTGTTTCTGGTTGGCATTGATCTCCTCAGCCTGTGTTTGTATGACCACCTCAATCCCGTGCTTCCAGATCTCAAAGCGTTCCGGGACATCCGAGTGTTGGGGGTTGATCTCCAGGCTCATGATCATCAGAAACTTCTCCATGGTCTCTCTTTAAAAATTTTTACTGGAATAAATTATGGTGCGCTGAGGTAGCAGCATGCAAACACAAACTCAAAAGACTGTACAACAGGCTTTATTCCAGTAAAAGTCTGATCACCAGTTCATGCCTTGGTGGCTCGCTGTGTGACCAGCTCAGGAGGGTCCGGCTCAGGTTTATATTCAGGTTGGCTGGTTGACAGCCGGCCAGGTGGAGTCAGCCCCTTAGATGGTCTTCTTGCAAGTACAGAGTTTACCCCCTCAGTAGGCTGGTGGTCGTATCACCACATGCTTTTACCTGAAAATGTGTGATGTGCAAATTGTGAGGAATGGGTGATGGATATTTAGGAGGAATAACAGCATTGCAAATATGTATTTTATTAAAGTATGTGGCAGTCTCCTGGCATGGTAACTTGATAATATCACAAAGAAAATGCAGTTCTGGAAAATGATAAAGATGAGAGCCTTTTATTTTCTATGGCCAATAGTGATGATCTTATTCTTCTATTTTATTACCCTAAATAATATCCAAAGCATTCTAATGCAGTGTTGAAAGAATGAATGTGAGGAGTTTAGTGTATGGGAGAGGGGTGAAATTATTAGGAAATCTATTAAGCTGTGATTTGCTTAAAATCTTCCAATTTTCTGCAGCAGGATGTTTACAGCAGGAAGATCTATGCCCATAGCCAATTGGCTAGTAGGTAATTGAGTGAGAAACTTGCAGAATAAGCCCATAATCAACCTGTGAGTAAATAGGCCAAGTGGAAGAAAACAGTGGTGGTGGAGAGCTATCTGGGGAGATGGTTTCACCTTGAAAGTGGATTGTCAATAATGGATGATAATTGGTTGAACTGGTTATTAGGGGAGCAAGGAGCATAGGGATATTCGACTGCACAAATGGCCTGATGTTGTGAAATGGTGCAAGAGTAACACCTGAGCTCAAGACAAAGGAGATGATCGTGGACTTCAGAAGGACCAGGAATAGCCACTGTCCTCTACACAACAACTCTGTAGTAGAGACAGTGGAGAGCACCAAGTTCTTTGGAGCTCTCTTAACTAGTGACCTATCATGGGCACTCAACATCCCCTCACTTGTTAGGAAGGCGCAACAGCGACTGCACTGAGAAAACTGAAGCAGGCAGGCTACTGGCCATCATTATGTCAATCTTCTGTAGGAGCTCTTTCGAGAGTGTCCTGGGTGACTGCATCAAATGTTGTACAGTTACTCCAGAGAAATGGATTGGAAGTCAATCCACAGGACCATTAGAGTGGCAGATAGGATCACTAGAGTCTCCCTCCCACCACCCCCACCCCCATTGACATGATCTACTTAAATAATTGTCTGAAGAGAATGTGCAAAATCATTGAAGACCCCTTCCATTCTCCTTACTGCATCATTGAAGACCTCTTCCATTCTCCTTACTGCATCATTTAGCTGCTCTCATTGGGGAAGAGATAGAGGAATATCAGAACCAGCACCACCAGGCTGAGGAACAGCTTCTTCTCACAGACAGTGAAAATGCTGAATGACCAAAGGAATTGCTCACAGTAACCTTCTGAGACTTTCATTTGTACAAAGCAATATTTGTTTATTTATTTTTCTAGCTATAATACTTGTCCTGCATACTGTATGTATTATTTGTCTTTATGTACGTTACGTCTGGTTGTACGTCAGCATGTTTTTGCACTGAGGACTGGAGAATGCTGTTTCATTGGGTTATACTTGTACAATCAGATGACAATAAACTTGACTTGATGAAGGGAGTCAGAGAGCAGACAGCAAGAAAGTGGTATTGGTTTCCCATTGAATACCACTCTAATGGCAATTTCCTGATGAATTTGGCTTTGCACAACTCCTTACACCACCCCAAATTTAGAAACACCCAGAGATTGTAGTTAAAAATAGTATGATTGTTGAAAAGATAACACATCGGCCCATTAAAATATTGAGAATAAATCCGAATCACAATCAGAATTTATTTTCATGAAGCTGTCACAAAATTTGTTGTTTTGTGGCAACTTTACAGGTGTAAAGCTATAAATTACATTTAAAAGATTAAATAAATTAAAGCAAAAAAAAAGAGAAAGTTAGGGTAACTGTAGCTCATTGTCCATTCAGAAATCTGATTGCAGAGGGGAAGGAACTGTTTTGTGCTGCAGATTGTTCATCTTCAGGCTCCTGCACCTCCTTCCTGATGGTAGCAGCATGAAGAGGGCATGTCCTGGGTGGTGAGGGTCCTTGAGGATAGAGGCTGCTTTCTTAAAACACTGCCTCTTGTAGATATCCTCAATGGGGTGAAGAATGATGCCTGTGACAACTCTCTGTAGTCTTTTTCCGTCCTGTGCATTGGCACCTCCGTACCAGACAGTGGTGCAACTAGTCAAAATGCTCTCCAGGGTATACCTGTAGAAATTTGCAAGAGTCTTTGGTGACATATTAACTCTCCTCAAACTCCTCACGCAGTATAGTTGTTGGTGAGCCTTCTTTGTGATTGCATTGAGGTGGAGGCCACAGGATAGATCTTCAGAGATGTTGACATATAGGTATTTGAATTTCTTAACCTTTTCCACTGCTGACACCTCTGAAGACTGGTTTGTGTTCTCTTCATTTCCCTCTCTTGAAATGTATTCCATGCTCTTGTTACATCACTCAATGAGCTGATCTATCTCACTCCTGTATGCTTCCTCATTGCCGTCTGTGATTCTATTAATGACCGTGATATCATCGGCAAATTTGTGGATGGCATTTGAATTTTGCCTAGCCACACAGTCTTGGGTGTAGTGCAAATAAAGCAGTAGGCTAAGCACACATCTTTGAGTTGTGCCTGTAAGGAGGAGATTTTGATTCCAATTCACGCTGAATGTGGTCCTCCAATGAGAAAGTCAAGGATCCAATTGCAGAATGGGGTGCAAAGGCTCAAGTTTTCAAGGTTGTTGACCAGTACTGAGGGTATGATGGTGTTGAAAGCTGAGCTGTTGTCTTTGAAGAGTTGCCTGATGTATGTATTGCTGTCATCCAGGTGACCCAGAACTGAGTGAAGAGCCAATAATATTGCATCTGCTGTGTAGAGATTGTGCCAGAATACGAATTCCAGCGGGTCCAGATCTTTTCTTAGGTACAAGTTAATTCTGGCTATGACAAACCTCTCAAAATATTTCATCATACTAGATGTGAGGTCTTCTGGATGATACTGGAAGTTAATCATTGAGGTAGCTCATCCTACTCTTCTTGGGTATGATTGATACCCTTTTGAACAAAAATTAAATAGATTGATCCTGCCGTATCGGATTTATGGTTTAGATGTAGCTCTGAGGTTGGAGATTTTTTTCATTCAACTTGACAATTTTGGTTAGGGATAGGTAATTTTTTGGGACTCATTACTGGGGCCAAATTCCCACAGGGCCCAATGCTATTTTTATTGAGTAATATTAAGGCTATAAGGCCAAAATTAAAATTAAATATTTATCTAATTGAACTTGTGTTCATTGCTTTAGCAGTTTCTAGGAAATATATAGCATTACCATGAGAGTCAGAAATAGATTTAGGCAAGGAAAAATGTCACGCAGAACTTCATAGTAGTAGAGAAAATTCCTTATAATCTGCGAGATAAAATATCATGTTTTCTGGAAAATATGGAGCCCATATTTAGAAAATTTTGGTCTGCATGTATAATTGATTCTCTAAAAACCTCACTTCCTGGTAATGTCCAATAGACTTCATTGTATAAATGTTTTATTTTCTTGCCATTCTCTGATTTTTCTTTCTTTTCCTTTAGGGGTTGGGGGATAGGAGGTGGGGGGTGGGTGGGATGATAAATGCCACATGTATAATTTCTTATGAAATAATTTAGAACTGAATGTAGTTTAACTATTACTGTGATTTAAAATTTATAAATAAAGTATTAAAAAAATGCCCGACTAATTGACTGACAGGAACCATCATCATCCTATGGGATGGATAGCCTGAAAAAAATAGCAGTGGACTTGTTTGAGATTCATGTGATTGGAGTGCATTAAAAGTTCACCTTTTATAGCTTTTTTTGTGTTTCCACATTAAGCAGCCAACAAAAAATAGCACAAAAGAATGAGGGCTTTTACATTAAACCATTCAAGCCCTCTGTCAAGGAGAGGAAAATGAATTATTAGATGAATCTACTGATTCTTTTACTCTTCGCCTAACATATCACTTTTGATGTTCTTCCCACTTAAAAAGGGAGCCTAAAATATGTCCATTCAAATAGAATAGGTTTGTTATAGACCTTTCAAATGGAGCTCATGCAGTCACTAAATGAAGAGGGTGTGGCGGCTCACCACGTGGCAGTTGAACCGGCCCCGCTTGTAAGCCAAATGGCAGGGCAGCCGGCCAAAATGGCGCCATCAGGGGTTTCCCTTCCTTCCAGCTCGGGGCTCATAACACCCCACTTGGGAACCACGGGACGCCCGGATGACGTCAGCACCGTCCAGCGCGGTTTTCAGCCAGGTCCAGGCTGGGAGTATAAGTGCAGCCCAGCTGTCTGCTCACTGAGCTCAACCCGTCTGGTTGCTTGCGTTATTGCAGGAGCAGTGTAGCCGCCATTACAAGGGAATAATGAAGTGTGGCGAGCTGCCTGCAGAGTTAAAAAAGTTCTAATAGAAAAGTTGTGTTTGCTGATGATGAGAATGGGGGCAGTTATTGGAATAGACAAGAAAATCTGGAGGCACCAAGCACATCAGAAATCCATGTACAGTCCCAGCTAGTTGGACCATCATGGATATACATGGGCACAATGGAAGAACACAATATAAACAAGCTCAGAGGGTAGGGGTGCTGTGATGGAGGAGAAATACATAAGGAATTTCATGCTTATCAGGCTGACTGTGACCTAAAACCTGTATCTGAATGTTAATAAAGCAAAAGAGATTGATGTTGACTTCAGGAGCGCTCAGGGGGTGGGGGGGGGGGGGCGATGCTGCACTGCCTGTTGAGGTCATCAAGGGTATCAAGTTCCTTGGAGTGCACTTGGTGGAGAATCTCACCTGGTCTCTTAACACCAGCTCCATAGCCAAGAAAGCCCAGCAGCGCCTCTACTTTCTGCAAAGACCAAGGAAAGTTCATGTCTCACCTTCCATCCTCAGTACATTCTACAGTGGATGTAATGAGAGGATCCTGTGCAAATGCACCATCATCTAGTTTGGAAGCTGTATCTCCTTGGATGGCAAGACCCTGCAGCGGATAGTGAGGTCAGCAGAAAAGATCACTGGGGGCTCTCTTAAAGGACATCTACAGCATTCAATGCAGGTAAAAGGCAATAAACATTGTGAAGGTCTCCACACACCCATCATGTAAACTGTTCTGCCTGCTGCTATCAGGTAGGAGGTACTGAAGTGCACAGACTCTAATGTTCAAATTGGGCAGCATTTTTTTTCCCCAAGCCATCAGGCTCCTGAATATCTGGAACCTATGTGGATTGTGTTCTTTTATTGTCTTACCACTAAATATTTTAATATTTCAGTGTGATTAATATCTATTCTAACTTACATTTATTGTTCCATGGTCCTATAAAAATGTTCTCACCTTTACCATGCGAGCAGAGTATAAACGATAAATTAAGGTGACTTAATAAATGTTGTTTGAACAGTGAACTATCCACACTGCACCACTGGTGGTAATTTAAGGCCATGAATGTTTATGGTTTACATGTGATAGTAACTTTGTCAATAGACGCTATTGTATTTCCTCCCATTTTCTTGTCAAGAAAAATACATTGTCTGACATCTATCTATCTATCTATCTATCTATCTATCTATCTATCTATATATATATTTTTTTAAAATTATATAAATAAATATATATATATTACCTTTCTTAGAAATACTTACCCACTTATCCATGTACATTTTTGGATGGGATGATGAAAAATACAATTTGATGTTTCCACCTGGTGAACAATTTTCCTTTGTAAATATTTATTTTGTCATGTCATTTAAAGGGATTTTTAAATTTTAATCCAATTTTTAAATGCTATTATTTCTTGAATTCTTTGTCACTTTAATGTGATAACTCCTCATTACTAGCCAACCATAAATAATATTTTCTGAATAAACACTGTTAATTTTTTCATTTGTAAAATAAATAGTTAATCTCCTCTGAGCATTTTTGTACTTCGGTAAATATAATTCTGATATCTGAAGTCTCTTCTAACTCTTGGCATTATTTTCATCATTTCAAGATCTCCATAAAGTAGCAACTATATGCAGCTATTTTCTTTTCAATTTTTATATATCAATGGCCAATAAACAGTAAAAGAGATAGATGACCAGCTCATCTGCTCCAGATTCCAAATGACCAGTGAATCTTATGGTTGAGAGCACTCATCTCAGTTTCTTACCCTTATCCATTGCTACCACATACATTTTTGGATAGGATGATGAAAAACACAATTTGATGTTTCAGCCTGGTGAACAATTTTCCTTCGTATATATTTCTTTTGACATGTAATTTAAAGAGTTTTCTAAATCTTAACCCAATTTCTTTACGCTACATATTTTCCCCAATGATCAGTCACACTCCTCCCCATTTCACTACCCCCCTCACTCTATCACATCTGGAACAATGGTGCCCTGGAACATTGAGATACCAATTCTGCCCATCCTGCAACTCAGTTTTACTAATGGCCACAATGTCATAATTCCATGAGCCAATTCACACATTAAGCTTGCTGCCTTTCCAACAATACTCCTTGCACTTGATAACATTATTTCCACCACACACAAATTTTTGATTTCTGTCTTCATGTGCTATCTTAACATCATCTTTTTCCTCCTCCATCCCACTATCTGCTCTGACACTCTGGTTCTCAGCCCCCTGCAAATCAAATTTAAACCCCTAGGAGCAGCTCTAACAAACCTTCCCATAGAGATATTGGTTCCCTTTTAGTTTA
Source organism: Narcine bancroftii (assembly GCF_036971445.1). NCBI lineage: Eukaryota > Metazoa > Chordata > Chondrichthyes > Torpediniformes > Narcinidae > Narcine > Narcine bancroftii. Next base: position 66,507,096 of record NC_091472.1, read on the forward strand.
TATGCAAACCATTCCACCGGTATAGTCACACCCTGCATGGAAGAGAGCCTAATGATCTAGAAATCTGAAGCCTTCCCTCTTCCACCATCTCTTTAGCCATGTGTTAAGCTGCATTATCCTCCTATTTCTATCCTCACTAACATGTGGCATGGGTAGCAATCCCGAGATCACAACCCTGGATGTCCTGTCCTTGAGTGTCATCTGAAGCAATCCAAATTAATATATAGTTATATTTTATGTATTTTAGATTTAGATTCTAGTTATTGAGCTTAATAAGTTTGGGGTAGGGGGGGAGAGTGTTTAGTTGGTCTTTTGGGTCTTTTTCTAGTTTTTTTTAGAAGTTTTGATCATTTGTTTTCTCTGTTTCTTTCTTTACTATATATCAATCAACATATATTTGTCAACACTGTAACATTGTGATTTGATACTGTTATAATCATCATATATGTGTTAATTTAAATAAAATATTAAAAATAAAAAACTACACCCATATCCTCAAAACTGTATTTAACAACCAGATTATCAATGAGTTAATATGAAATAACAGAAAGCAAGGGGCACAAGAAATGACAAGATAGAAACATTTTTTTTGTGCAATTCAGGATGGTCAACTTGATTACAAAATTATAACAAGAATGTCAGGTTATGTTCATTGACCACCCAATAATAATATCTGAAATTAGGAAGTGCCAAAGCACCATTCCTTTTAGACTTCCAAATATAGGTTTGGAAGGTCTGGATGGATTGGAGTTTGTAAAATGTGTGCAGCATAGTTTTTTTACAGCAATAGGTAGAGGTACCAACTACAGAAGGGGCAGTGTTGGATCTACTGTTGGGGAATGAGATACGTCAGGTGATGGAGATATGTGTTGGGAGCACTTTGGGTCCAGTGATGAGAGTGCCATTAGCTTTAATGTAATTATGGAAAGAGATAGGTCAGGGCCTAAGATTGAAGTTTTCAAGTGGGGCAAAGCTAGATTTGAGGAGATAAGAAAGGATTTACGAGGAGTGCATTGGGACAATTTGTCTTATGGGAAGGATGTAGTAGAGAAATGGAAGTTTTCTAAAGGTGAGATTTTTAAGAGTACAAAATCTTTACTTTCCTGTTAGGTTAAAAGGCAGAGTCAAAAGTTTGAGAGAGCCATGGTTTTCAAGGGATATTGGACACATTCAAAAAAAGGAGGCCTACAATAAATATAAAAAAAACAAAAAAATAAAGGTGATGTTTGGAGAATACATTGAATGTAAAAAGAGTCTTAAGAAAGAAATAAGAAAATCAAAAAGAAGGTACAAGATGGCTATAGCAAGTAAGGTGAAAATAAATCCAAAAAGTTTCTATAAATACGTTAATAGCAAAAGGAGAGTGAGGGATGAAATTAGGCCCTTAGAGGATCAGAGTGGACAGCTGTGCGTGGAGCCAAATGAAATGGGGGAGATACTGAAGAAGTTCTTTTCTTTGGTATTCACTAAGGAGAAGGATATGGAATTGTGCAACATAAAGGAAGCAAAGAGGGTAATTATGGAAACTGCAGTGATTAAGAAAGAGGTAGTACTGGAGCTTTTTGAAGCATATAAAGGTGGATAAGTCTCCAGGTCCCGATGGGATTTTCCATAGGACCTTGAGAGGTTAGTGAGGAAATAGCGGAGGCTCTGGCAGTGATTTTTCAAATGTCACTAGAGATGGGTATAGTGCCGAAGGATTGGCATATTGCACATGTGGTTCCATTGTTTAAAAATGGTTTGAGGAACAAGCCTAGCAATTATTGGCCTGTAAGTTTGATGTTAGTGGTAGGTAAGTTAATGGAAGGCGTTCTTAGAGATAATATATATGTATCTGGAGAGACAGGGTCCAATCTGGAACACTCAACATGGGTTTGTGCAAAGAAGGTCATGTTTGACCAATCTTGTTGAATTTTTGAAGAGGTGACTACGAATGTTGATGAGGGTAGAGCAGTGGATGTTGTCTATATGGACTTCAGTAAGCCCTTTGATAAGGTTCCACATGGAAGGTTAGTTAGGAAGGTTTATGCACTAGGTATCAACTTTGAGATAGTCAAATGGCTGGAAGGGAGATGCCAGAGAGTCATAGTGGATAATTGTTTGTCAGGCTGGAGCCCCTAACAAGTGGTGTTCCGTTGGGATCTGAATTGGGTCCCTTGCTGTTTGTCATTTACATTAATGATCTGGATGTTGGGGTGATAAATTGGATTAGTAAATATGCGGATGATACTAAAATATGTGGGATTGTGGATAATGAAGGTGGTTTTCAAAGACTGCAGAGGGATTTGGACTGACTAGAAGAGTGGGCTGAAAGATGGCAGATGGAGTTTAATGCTGAGAAGTGTGAAATTCTTCATTTTGGAAAGAATTATCAAAACAGGACATATGTGAGGGCATTGAAGAATGCAGTGGAGCAGAAAGATCCAGGAATAATGGTTCATCATTCCATGAAGGTAGAAATCTCATGTGGGTAGGGTGGTGAAGAAGGCTTTTAGTCTGCTGGCCTTTATAAATCAAAGCTAGAATACAGGAGTTGGGAAGTGATGTTGAAACTCTTCAAGGCATTGGTGAGGCCAAATTTGGTTCTGGTCACTGAATTATAGGAAGGATATCAACAAGGTCAAGTGAGTGCAGAGAAGATTTGCAAAAATGTTACCTGGGTTTCAGAATCTAGATTACAAAGAAAGATTCAGCAGATTAGATCTTTATTCCTTGGAGCATCAAAAGTTGAGAGTGGATTTGATAGAGAAATTTAAGATTATGAGGGGGATAGATAGAGTTGATGTGGATAGGCTTTTTCCCTTGAGGTTAGGTGAGACTGAAACAAGACGTCATGAGTTAAGAATTAAGGGGCAAAAGTTTAGAAGTAGCATGAAGGGGAGCTTCTTTACTCAGAGAGTGGTGGCTGAGTGGAACGAGCCTCGGGGATAAGAAGTTGTGGCAGGGTCCATTTTGTCATTGAAGGAAAAATTGTATAGGTATATGGATGGGAGGGGAATGGAGGGTTATGGGCAGTGTGCAAGTAGGTAGGACTAGAGGAGAGAACATAGTTCATTGCAGATTAGAAGGGCTGAGATGGCGTGTTTCCATGATGTAATTGTTATATGGTTATATGAGTTTTATTTAAATGGGGGAGGTTTCCTTGCTATATAAATAAATAAATATATATATATATATATATATATATATATATATATATATATACCCATAAAATGATATAAGCAAATCAAGTGAGTCAAAAAAATTATTTAGGAATAACAATTTGTATTGACTGAAAGAGATACAAAAATGTAGGTAGAATGTTGATTTTAGTAGAATTAATACAACCTATAAAAGAGATAGTTAAAGGAGACCATTTTGTTAAAGACAGTTTCACATGCATAAGGAGAGAAATTTTCCCTAAAAAGATGCTTATAATTCTTCATAATTGTAATAAGTAAATTGATCTGTTACAATCTTAAATGAAACATTCGAATATGCTTGTACAGGATAATTTATGCAGATTTAGTTTATAACCTGAAAACTGACTAAATTGAGAAAGTAAGGATAGTATGGAAGGTAAAGAAGTATCAGGGTTAGATATGAAAAGCAGAAGGTCATCTGCATCAAGGGAAACTTTGTTCAGTTCCCTTCCAATTGATTCCTGAAATATCTCTACACTCGCAAAATGCAAGTGCTAGAGGCTCTAAGGCCAATCAAAAAGTAATGGACTTAAAGGATAGCCTTGATGGGTACCCCACTTGGAGAATGTAAGGTTTTGATTGTTTTGAAGTTAGTAAAAATTGAAGCAGTTGTGTATGAATATAGTAATTTAATCCATGTGATGACACCCGGTCCAAAATTAAAATTTTCAAAGATTGTAAATAGATAACCCATCTGGTCGAATGCTTTTTCTTCATCTAATGAGAGAATACATTCTGGGACTGCAGTGCAAGGTGAATACAAAATTTACAATAAAACATGTATATTAAAAAGGAATAATGACTTTTAATAAAGCAAGTCTGATCTTTTGAGATAATTGATGGTAAAATGTTCTCTAACCTATGAGCCAAAACTTTAGCCAAGATCTTCATAACAACATTCAATAAAGAAATTTGCCTGTAGGAGGAAAATTCAGTTGGATCTTTTCCCTTTTTCACTATGAGGGATACATAAGCTTCATTTAAAGATAATGAAAGATTGCCCTGTTTAAATGAATCCGTTAACACAGAACTTAGTTGGAGTACAAGCAATTTAGAAAAGGATTTTAAAAACTCTGCAGGATACTCATCCAGTCTTGGAGTTTTACATGAAGAAATAGCAAACATTATTTCATCTTGTGAAATAGGTTCTTCCAAACTCAAACAATTATTTAGAGAAAGCATGGGAATATTTAAGCAGTCCAAAAATCCCATAATTAAACTGTTATCATTAATAGACTCAAAGGTATAAAGCCTAGAATATAATTCCCTCAATGTATCATTAATTTTAGAATGGTCTGTGGTAATATCGCCATTATCCATCTGAATATTAATAATTTGTCTCTTAGCAACAAATCACTTCAATTGATTGGCCAAGAGCTTTCTAGATTTTTCTCCATGAATATATAACTGACTTTTGCTCTTTAAGGTGATGTTCAATGGGGAAGGTTGAAAGAAGATCAAATTTAGTTTTGAGTTCATCTCTCCTTTTATATAATTCTGGATTTTTAACTTGGGAATATTGTTGATCTAATTGTTTAATTTGATTAATTAAACCTAATCTTTATTTATTAGTCTTCTTTATACTAGCAGTATAAGAAATAATTTGCCCTCTAAGATAAGCATTCAAAGTGTCCAAAACAATCAAACTAGAAATTGTTGAAGAGGAATTTGTGTTAAAGAAAAAATTATCTTCTCTATAAATTTCAAAAATTCATTAGCTGAAAGTAGAGTTAAAATGCCAGTGCCTTTTTGTAGGAGGGAGATCTGGAAAATTCATAGACAAAATAACAGGAGCATTGTCAGAAATCACTATACTCTGATATTTGCATCATTGGATCAATTAAATCAATTATCTATTAAAAAATAATCAATCTGCGAGTAAGTATGATGAGCAGGAGGGAAAAAGAGTATAGTCTCTCCTATTGGCGTTTAAAAACTGCCATCATCTAAGATAACAAAATTTGATTTAACAAATGAATTACAGAAGCAGATTTGCTCATGGGGTGTGTGGCATGATGGCGTAGGGAGAAGATATGGAGAAATACCTCCCCCTGGCAGAACTATTAAAAACCTGATAATAAACTTTTAAATTTTTTCAGAAAATATTGAATATGTTCCTGAAAGCAATTATGAGGAAAGCAAAAGCGCAAACAGTTTAAAAAAAAAAGACGTCTAAACAGTTATCAATTGCAGAAGAACTTCAACCTACCTTCGAAGTGAAGCCTCCGGAGTCGATTCCTCCTCACCCATGTCCGCAACGGCAGTCCCTCGGTAAGATTCACTCGACTCCAGCACCGACTTCATGCAGCGTTGAGGAAGATGGTGCCGGAGCCCGATGTCATCCTCCTCCAGACCAGGAGGAGCAACAGCGCATGCGCAAAACTTCACGCATGCGAGTTATATCAAGTGCGGCCTGGGCTGCAAGGGAACCCAACTTCTCTCGGCCCAATGATGCTGGGCCGACTGGAGCGGCTTTCCAAACCCACAGTCGGGCTGAAATGCCTTCAGCATCGATGGGGGAGAAAGAAGGTGACATTGGAGAGGCACTGAATATTTCCTGAATGGTTTAGAATTGGATAGAGCTCATAGAGTGATAAGAAGGAAATCTCTTTCAGGTCAAGCTCCATGTTCTATCCTGATTAGATCTCTACGCTATCAAGATAGAGAATTGATCTGAAGAGATACAGTTCAAAATGTGAGAAGTAATCAAGGCCCCTAGGAGGTTAAGAATAATAGAGTTTTCTTTTATGCTGCTTTGAGTCAAGTTGTTATTAAACGTCATAACGAATTTAATTCTGCTGAAGCTATTTTGTGGAAGAAAGGATATAAATGTGCTTTCTGATATCCTGCTGTACTTAAAGTTTTTAATTGAGACTTTCAATCTCAGTTTTTTAGTGATGCTGCTGAACCTCTTACATTTGCTAATTCTTTACCGGAAAATAAACAGATGAAAAGTCAAGAAAGTTTTTTCCATCAGTCTGATCCAGTTCAGAAGGGAAAGAATGGAAGGTGAGAGAAGGATTCTCAGCAGTTATTGATATTGATATCGATGATGATCAAGTTAATAGCGATCTGGAGGAGGCATATCATACCTGAAATGATTTGTTGAATATTGTTTTATTGTTCTGATCAGGGAATGGGTGGTTTGGCTACTGATCCTTCCTAAGTCATTGGTCACTCCCATATAATTGAGCGGGGTAATAGTAGTACAGTATCATTTTTTTGGGATTTTTTATATATGGGGTTTCTTTTCTTTTTCTTTTGAGAAGATCATTTAGTCCTTTTTGTATGGCTTCATCATATGTGGTAAGGTAGTTTTTGAAGTGAATTGTAATGATGGCTAATTTAAATTTTGCTACTTTTAATGTTAATGGGGTTAATAATCTGATTAAGTGAAAGAGTGTTGGCATATATTAAAAAATTGAAGGTTGATGTTGCTTTTTTGCAAGAGACACATTGGACTGAGAAGGAACATCAGAAATGGAAAAATGATTGGGTTGGACAAGTTAAAGCATCTTCATTTAATTCAAAAGCAAGAGGTGTGGCCATTTTGATTAATAAAAAGTTTTTTTTTAATTGGAATTAGTTATTGAATCAGTTGGTAGACTTTTGATTGTTAATTGTAAAATGTTTTCTGAGTCTTGGAATTTAATGACTGTTTATGCTCCTAATATAGATGAAGAGAAATTTATGTTGGATTCTTTTCTTAATATAAATCAAGCATGTGACAAAATTATGGTAGGAAGCTATTTTAATTGTTGTTTGGATCCATTATTAGATAAATCTCCAAAAACAGTAGTTAGGACTAGAATGGCTAAACAATTGATGGTGTTAATGAAAGATTTGAATTTAGTAGATATATGGAGAAGGTTAAATCCTAAAGAGAAAGGATTTTCATTTTATTCATTTCGACATGATTCTTATTCTAGAATATATTTACTTCTGATATCAGCACAATTACAAGGCCGGGTATTGAAGGCTGAATATAAGAGTAGGATTTTGTCTAATCATTCTTTATTATTAATAACATGCACTGATTTGGAGAGAATTGACAATATATATCAATGGAGATTTAATTCTTTTGTTGTTCAAAAATGTTGAATTTTGTAATTTTATAAGAGATCAAATATAGCTTTTTTGAAAATAAATATGGATTCAGTTAATAGTAAACTTGTTTAATGGGATGCTTTAAAAGCATATTTGAGGAGACAAATTATTAGTTTTACTGCTAAAATTAAGAAACAACATGTAGTTGATGTAAGTAAATTGGAGGAGAAAAGGATTCACAGCAAAACTCAATGGAAATTAAAAAAATATGTTTAAGCAACATGAAGTTATGTTATAATTCATTGCAAACATAAATTTGAGAAGTTACTATAGAGAACTAGACAAAAGTACTATGAATTAGGGGAAAGAGTTCATAAAGTATTAGCTTGGCAGTTAAAAAGAGAACAAGATTCTGGAACAATAAATGCTATTACACATGAATCAATGACTACATATAAACCTCAGGAAATTAATGATGTGTTTTGAAAATTTTATGAAAAATTGTATACTTCTGAAGTAGTGGGAATTGAGGTTAAAATTTATAATTTTTAATCTGATTTGGATTTACCCTTTTTTGAGTGGTAAGGATAGTAAAGATCTGTATGCTTCATTTACTGTTAAATAAGGAATAGATGCACTTCGATCCATGCCAAATGGGAAATCTCCAGGGGATGATGGTTTTACTTCTGAATTTTATAAAGAATTTCAGGATTTATTAATTACTTTATTGATGAAAGTATTGAAACAGGTGACAGAGATTAATTATTTTCTGGATTCTTTTTCTCAAGCAATTATTACAGTTAGTTTTAAGAAAGACAGGGATCCATTTAAAGCAGGGACTTATGGACCAATTTTGTTATTAAATGTTGATTATAAAATTGTGGTGAAGGTTCTAGCTGATAGGTTGGCGAAATATTTACCATATTTAATTCATTTAGATCAAGTGGGTTTTATTAAAAATCCTTATTTGGCAGATAATATTGTGAAATTGATTTTTTTAATTAATGTTTCTTGGGATGGATCCAATCTACCAATGTTTATTTTGTTGGATGCAGAAAAGCCCTTTGATAGAGTAGCATAGAGTTTTTTAATTTAAAGTTTTGGAGAAATTTAGATTTTGCCCCTATTCTATTGGTTGGATTAAGGCTTTATATAGAAGTCCTACTGCTCGAATCATAACAAATGGACAGATATCTTTACCTTTTATGCTGACTAGATCAACTAGGCAAGGCTGCACTTTGTTACCAGCTGTATTTGCTTTAGTTATCGAATCTTTTGCTCAGGTGATTAGTCAAGTTAGTAATATTAAAGGTTTTAAGGTGAAATCTGATGAATCTAAAATTATATTGTTTGCAGATAATGCTTTGATATATTTAATAGAAGCTCAGAATTCTTTGAGGAGTTTACATAATAGATTGGAACAGCATGATAAGATATCAGGTCATAAAATTAATTGGGAAAAGAGTGAGATTATGCCTTTTGCTGAAATGGATTATTCTTCATGTAGGCATATTGTGAAATTTAAATGTTCAGATCAAAATAACTATTTATGTGTTAAGGTAGATTGTAATTATAGTCATTTATATGAATTAAATTATTTGACCTTATTGTCTAAAATTAACTATGATTTGAATGGATGGATTTATTGATTACATTAATAAGATGAGTTAATTGTATTAAAATGAATATCTTTCCTTGAATTCAGTATTTTTTTCAGTCTATTCCTTGCAAGATTCCTCAACATTTTTTAAAAGGATTTAAATGCCTTGGTGAAGAATTTTTTTAATGGAAGGAGGTTTGCAACCTGATAATTTTCAAAATTATTGTGATGCAGCACAATTAAAATTTATTAATAGGATGTTTGAAATTGATAAAACTTTTGATATGAACTAATATTGAATTATCTTTAATTGGTGAGAAGAAGATGGATCAGTGAGGGGAAACAGGATAATGGTTCTATTGACTCTTACTTATCTAAATTAAAGTTACCGGTATTAGATGGAAATGAGGTTCAGGAATTGGAATCTTCATTTATGAATTTTGAAATCAAGGAAGCTATTCAGGAAATGCCTAATGGAAAGTTCCCAGGGGATGATGGATTCCCTGTTGAATTTGATAATTTTTTTAATGATGATCTCTCTAATGTATTTGGAGAAGTTTTGAATCAAGTTACTAAAGATCAGAAATTACCAGAATTATGTTCAAGTGCTTTAATAACTGTCATTCCAAAAAAGATAGAGATCCATTAAAAGTGTCTTCATATAGACCTATTTCTTTATTAACTGTAGATTATAAAATTATAGCAAAAGTATTAGCTAATAGACTTGCTATATATTTACCTACATTGGTACATATTGATCAAACAGGTTTTATTAAGAATATAAATGCATCAGATAATATATTTCAATTAAATACTTTGGTCAGCACATATTGAAAGCAACCTAACCATTAGATGCAGAAAAAGCTTTTGATAGAGTTGAGTGGGATTTTTTATTTAAAATGTTAGAGAAATTTAAATTCAGCCCTTCTTTTATTGGTTGGGTTAAGGCTTTATATATGAACCCGATTGCTAGGGTGGTGACAAATGGACAGATTTCTTTACCATTTAAATTGACTCGTTCAACTCGACAGGGCTGCCCATTGTCACCAGCCTTATTTGCGTTGATTATTGAACCATTAGCTCAGGCTAATAGACAAAAAGAATAAATTAGAGGGATGAGGGTTAATAATGAAGAATATAAAATTAACTTATTTGCGGACGATGCGTTGGTATATTTGACGGAACTGAAATGGTCATTGAAACAATTGCAAGAGTGTTTGCTGAAATTTGGAGAACTATCGGGATATAAAGTTAATTGGAATAAAAGTGAAATTTTAGCAGTTGGAGTGGGAGATTATTCTGAATTTAAAACAATTACCAAATTAAAGTTGACAAGTAAAATTAAATATTTAGGTGTTTTTGTGGATATGAATGATCAATTATTATATCATTAAATTATGTACCTATATTAAGATGGATTAAAGCAGATTTGATTAAGTGGAAAGATCTTCCATTAACTTTGATTGGTTGGGTTAATTGTATTAAAATAAATATTTTTCCTTGAATTCAATATTTATTTCAGTCACTACCTTGTTTACTTTCTAAAGGCTTTTTTCAAGATTTAAATAAAGCAGTGCAAGATTTTTTTTAATGGAAAGGTAAATTAGCTCGAGTGGCATTGCATAGACTTACATGGAAGTATACATTGGGCAGACTACAATTACCACATTTTCAAAATTATTATGAAGCGGCACAGTTGAAATTTATTAGTAGATTGATGGATTTAGATCAGCCTCCCAGCTGGGGTAAAGTGGAAATCGTGTGTATATCTCGGGTTGAAATACACAAATTTATATTTCTTTGGAATTTGATTTTGATACAGCAATATGATATGCCGATATTGAAACATTTGTTAAAGATCTTGATTTAAAATATAGGGTGTTATGGTTGGAAGATAAATTATCAATTTTAACTCAATTGTATAACAATCAGCTTGTTCCTTTTTCAATGTTTAATAATCATTTAAAGATCTGGGATTCTAAAGGTATAAAGACAATACAAGATTGTTTTGTAAAGGGGCAATTTCTTTCTTTTAATCAATTGAGAGAAAGATTTGATATACCTGTAAATTCTTTGTTTGCGTATTATCAACTTAGAGCTTTGATAAAAGATAATTAGGGTAGAGAGATGATTTTGTCAAGATTTGAATCTTTGATTTCTTCTATACTGAAAAAGTATTATATTTCAGTTATGTATAATTTGTTACAAGATAGTATGCCTGTCCCGCATCGGACTTGTCAGCCACAAATGAGCCTGCAGCTGACGTGGACTTTTTACCCCCTCCATAAATCTTCGTCCGCGAAGCCAAGCCAAAGAAGAAGAAGAAGAAAGAGTATGGATAAGACAGATTGGGAGAAATCTAAACTTAAATGGGAGAGTGATTTATTATTTTTTTTCCGAAGATGATTGGGAGAATATGTGTCAGGACAATGTAATTAAGTTGAATAATGTGCGATATGGAATGGCTAATTATAATTTTTTACATCAATTATATTTGACCCTGGAAAAGTTTAAAAAAAATATGGGTTTAGTAATTCCGATTCTTGTTTTAGATGTGGCACATGTATTGGAACTTTTCTACATGCTGTTTGGAATTGTGTTAAAGTTCAGTCATTTTGGCAAGGAATTAAAGTAGTTTTGGAGAAATTATATAATTTTATATCACCGTTAGATCCAATGATTTTTTTGTTGGGAAATTTGTATTTGTTAAGGGGAATGGGATTGGATAAAATTCAAATTGCTTTTGTACGTTTGGTGTTATCAGTAGCGCGTAAATGTGTTGGTAGTACTTGGAAAGATGATCTGAGATTAATATAGCACTTTGGCATAATGAATTGAAAGTATGTATTGTTATGGAAAAAATTACATAATTTACATGATAATTCTTCTTTTGTTACTAAGTGGTTTCTGTATTTGAAATATATGCATTTAGATATATTTTGAAATGTTATTAATATTTATAATTTTTTCTTTTTATTTATATAATTTTTTGTTGCTCCCCTTAAGGGAGATGGGTGGAAATTGAGGGTGGAAGGGTGGGATGGGTGTTAATGCAAAATTTTCATTGATTATTTCTATACTGTATGTTATGCTTTTGTTATCTTTTAAATAAAGTTTGAAACAAAAAGAAATCACATTAAATCTTCACTTTCAGTTCCCTAATGCATGTATAAGAATGTTGTATTCATTCACTCTTTACCACGTCTGGCTCTAGAATAAAATGCACACTTAACGCATTGACATCTCAAATGTTTATAAGCAATAAGTATCAGAAATAACAAAAAAATGTGCCATTAAAGCAAAAAGAATGATGAATGTACAAATTTCCATGTACTCCCCATTTAGACTTTCAGGCTCAGTTGAACAAATAGCTGAAACTTTAAAGTTTCCCACACATAACTTGGACTATACACATATATTATTATAACTGTTAGCCTTTATTCTCATGTTCATCTAATAACCTGAGCAGATAAGCACATAAAATATTTCATGTGGTATTAATAAGTAATTAACTAAGGTAGCAAAGACAAATCATAATTATTAAGATAAATTTAATGTATTCAACTCAGTACTCTCATCCAAGAAAAAAGTAATTAAAATGTGATAAAATCAATAGAAAGAGAAACAAACTTATATAACTATAAGCTAAATAAATACATTATCCCTTTCAATTAAGAAAGGGGAGAGAGCAGCTGAACTTCACCCAATCAAGAAAAGAAAACAAAAAGCTTCAGACATCAAATAACAATTCATGTAAGACTTGATTTTGAAGGCAAATCTTCCAAGAACTGGTGTGTTTCTACCTAATTCAAAAACTTCTTGTGGCCATCGAAGGGTGTGATTTTGAGGCACACTGGCTTGAAACCTTTCTTGTACAGTTCAACCATGACTTCTTTATATTCTAAATGCAGATTCATCACTTCAGGACAAAGATTGTCTACAAATCTGATCTGTTGTTCATGATATTGAAGTGTTCCTTTCTGATGGGCTTCACTAATTGTGAGATATTTTATTTGCTAGTAATGAAACTGAAGAATAACAGAACATGGGTTACATCCTGGATATGGCTTGGGAATCAAAGAGTGTTATGCTCTGTCGAGCTCAGGCTTAGAAAGAATGAACTCCTTTCCAAATCTTCTAAAAGCATCTCTGAAAAGAAATTGGTCAGTTGGTCAGATTCTGTATTTTCAGCCAAGCCCAAAATTCAAAAATTAAGTTTTCTGCTTCTGCTCTCCAAGTTGATAACTTTCGAAGTTAATTTAAAGTGGTTAGCAGTCTCAAGCAAAGTTCCTCTAATTTTTCACATGATCATTGACTGTTTTCAGGTCTCGCTTCACAGACCCCAGATGAACATTAATATCTAGTAACAACTCCAAAACTCTTTCAAGAGTAGCTATGACATGGCGGGGGGGGGGGGGGGGTGGGTGGGGCATGGTGTGATGGCGTAGGAAGAGGATGTGGAACAACATATCCCCCTGACAGAACTAATCAAAACCCAAATTACAAGTTTTGCAAAACATTTTAAAGACACTTAAAATACTGGTGAAAGTGTCTACCGTATAACTATGAGGAAAGTTAAAGCACAAGTTGGGAAGAAAGTAACAGTACGGAAGAAATGCAGGGTACCTTACAAAGTGAGCCTCCAGGCTTGAGTGCAGCTCCTCCCCGACCCCAACGGATGTCGCTGGGTAATGTATTTCTGATGCCATCGCCAGCCTTGCATCCCGTGGTGCAAGATGGCAGCGGCAACCAACATCAGTCTTCCCCCAATCCGAAGAATAATTTGCGCATCTGCGAAACTTCGCGCATGCGCACTATTACCGAATGGGCCCAGGCTGCAGGGGGACCCAACTCCCACTGGCCTAGCGATGCTGAGCTGGGGTGGGGGTCCATACCCACAGTCGGGTGGCCATGACTGTTTCAATGACAGAGGGAGAGGAGAAGATCCTAGCCTGGCTGAAGAAGAAAAGCAATTATGGGAGGAGGCTGCAACTTTATTGGAGGGTAGGCCTGAAATGCAAATGCAGAAGTTTGTTTTATCTAAGCTAGATTTCTCATATATCACTCCTGTTTTAAATGACATAGTTAGTCAAATTGGAAGCTTGGCTACACAAACGAACCAGGAATTCACTGAAATGTGAGGTGCAATGTCTGAGGTATGGGGAGAAATGGCTACAATTAAAATGGATGTGAGTAAATGCCTTCAGGCAGTTGATAAAGAGCAAGATAATTTTGAAAAGCTTGAAGAATTCTTCTTTGATTGTAATGATGAGATGGAACAATATAAAGAAAGATTTGAACAGATTGGAGATTTGTTTACTGGTTGGGAGGTACAGAAATCAGATTTGTTGAAAAAGATTGACACTTTGGAAAATTAAAGCCGGAGGAAAAACATTAAGATTGTGGGACTACAAGAAGAAATTGAGGGTTCCAACAGCTTTAATTTTTCCAAAAATGGATTCCCGAGGTTTTAGGAGCGGCGGAATTTCCAGATGGACTGGAAGTGGATAGAGTGCACTGGGCGGTCAGAAGAAAACCATATCCTGTTGAAGCTCCTTGATCTATTTTGATCTAGTGCCTGCAATATCGAGATTGAAAGACAATTTTGAGACTTGCAGTTCAGAATGCCAGATGTAGCAGAGTCCATTGATTGTCCAGAATAACAGATTTTCTTTTGTATGCTGATATAAGTCAAGATATTATTAAATGTCGTAAGGAGTTTAATTCAGCTAAAAATGTTTTGTGGCAGAAAGGGTATAAATTTGTATTCCATTAACCTGAGATGTTGAAAATCTTTATGGAAATTTTCAGTCTCAATTTTTTGATAATGATCATGCAGCTCTTGTTTTTGCTAATTCTTTACCCTGCAACCGCTGCAACCGTGTCTGCCTGTCCCGCATCGGACTTGTCAGCCACAAATGAGCCTGCAGCTGACGTGGACATTTACCCCTCCATAAATCTTCGTCCGCGAAGCCAAGCCAAAGAAGAAAGACCAGTTAATAAGCAGGGACAAGATCAGACCTCTCAACAACAAGAGGTGATTCCTGGAGGAGGTACTGAGAAAAGAGAGATGGAGACATGACAAGAGATTGATATTGATGGTGATGAGCAAGTTAATCATGTATTGGAGGCTGCCTATCCTACTTGATGTGATTGCATCTTTTGATTAGTGATTGTTCTGTTTGGGGGAGGGGGTGGTGGCTTAGCTGCCAATTCTTCTGAAGATGGCAGCCACTTGTGGCGTTGGTCATTCCCATGTAATTGAAAGGGTACTACACTTATATTGTTGTAGTTTTTCTTTTATTTGTATTTTACCTTGGTTTTTATAATTGATTTTTAAGGAGTTTTTTCTTTTTAATTTTGAGTTGTGAGGAGTGCCACTCCAGGGGAGATCTAGGGCTTATGGCTAATTTGAATTTTGCAACTTTTAATGTTAACGGGCTTAATAATCTGATTAAAAGAAAGCAAGTGTGAGGTTACATTAAGAAGATGAAGATTGACATTGCATTTTTGCAGGAAAAACATTTGACTGAGAAGGAGCACCAGAAGTTGAAAAGAGACTGGGTTGGGCATGTTATAGCATCATCTTTTATTTCTAAGGCAAGAGGTGTTGCTATTTTAATACATAAAAAATTATCTTTTAGATTGGACTCAATTTTTGCAACAGCAGGTAGAGTGTTAGTGGCAAATTGTAAGATTTTTTTTCGGAGGCTTGGACATTGATGAATGTTTATGCACCTAATGTGGATGATGAGGTGTTTATGACAGAGGCTTTTTGAATTTGAATCAGACATATGATAACTTTTTGGTGGGGGGTGATTTTAATTGCTGTTTGGACCCCTTATTGGATAAATATCCAAAAACATTGGTTAAAACAAAAAATGGCCAAACAGTTGTCAATGGTAATGAAAGAGTTGAATTTGGTAGAGATCTGGAGGAAGTTAAACCTGACTGAGAAAGATTATTTTTTTTATTCGGCCAGACATGAATCTTATTCTAGAATTGATCTATTTTTAATATCAGTGCAATTACAAGGTAGATTTACTCAAGCAGAATATAAAATTAGGATATTGTCTGATCATTCTGCATTATCACTTTCTTGTATA
This sequence comes from Narcine bancroftii, assembly GCF_036971445.1. NCBI lineage: Eukaryota > Metazoa > Chordata > Chondrichthyes > Torpediniformes > Narcinidae > Narcine > Narcine bancroftii. The sequence goes on from NC_091472.1 coordinate 66,523,031, forward strand.
AGTTCTTACAGAGTTGAAACAACATATCATTGGAGATTTAACACAACATTGATGAAATGACCTGAATTTATCGACTATATAAGCGAATATATAAAAACTTTTTTGCAAATAAATGAAGGGTCGGAAGTGTCATTTTGTGTTATGGGATGCTTTAAAATCTTATTTGAAGGGCCAAGTCATTAGATACTCAGCCAAAGTTAAGAAACAATATTTAGCAGAGAGCCAAATTTGGAGAAGAAAATTGATAAATTGGAAAAGGAAGTACAAAGGGATATAACAGAAGATAAAAAAGCTCAGTTAACTAAGTTATAATACTAAGTTATAATACTTTACAAATGTATCCATTTGAGAAACTTACAAAGATCTGAACAACGTTATTATGAATTAGGTGAATGTTGCATGGCAATTGAAAACAACAGATTTTGAGGACTATTAATGATGTTAGAAAAGGTACATCAGTTTCTTATAAACCTCAAGAGATTAATGATGAATTTTGCTTGTTTTATAAAGATTTATATACTTCTGAAGTTGTACAAAACAATGACCAGATTGATGCATTTTTATCTAATTTAGATATGCCAACATTGGAAGATAAAAAAGATTAAGGAGTTAGATGTTCCATTTAATGAGTTGGAAATTAAATAGGCATTGCAATCTATGCCTAAGGGGAAATCCCCAGGCAAGGATGGTTTTATCTCTGAATTTTATAAAGAATTTTTTGATTTATTGTTCCCTGTATTAATGAAAGCTGTGAAGCAGGCTATCAAAACTGGTTCTTTTCTGGAATCTTTTTCTAAGGCATTAATTACTGTAATTCCAAAAAAAGACAGAGATCCATTAAAAGTTGGATCTTATCGACCAATCTCTTTATTGAATGTAGACTATAAAATGTAAACTATTGGCAAAGATCTTTAGCTAATAGACTATCTAAGCTTTTACCAAAATTGGTTCATGTAGATCAGGCTGGGTTTATTGAAAATAGATATTTGGAGGACAACATTGTTAAATTGATTTCTTTTATCAATGTCTCCCAAGAGCAACCTAACCAACCTATGGTAGTGGCTTTAGATGCAGAAAAAGCATTTGATAGAGTGGAATGGAACTTTTTATTTAAAGTATTAGAGAAATTTAAATTGTGACCATTCTTTATCGGCTAGGTGAAGGCATTATATAAAAATCCATCAGCTAGGGTAGTGACAAATGGACAAATATCTTCTTCATTTACACTGACTAGATCAACTATGCAGGGCTGTCCTTTGCTGCAAGCCTTATTTGCATTGGTCATTGAACCATTGGCTCAAATGTTTTTAAAGGATGAAAATATTAAAGATATTAAGGTAAATTCAGAGGAATATAAAATTAATTTCTTTGCAGATGCTGTTTTAGTAACTTTGACACACCCTGAACAACCTTTGGGACATCTTCAAATGCGACTGAAGCAGTTTGGTAAAATGTCAGGATATAAAATTAATTGGGAGAAAAGTGAAATAATGGAGTTGGTAGAAGAAGATTATTTAGCTTGTAAACAATAAACTTGACTTCGGTGGTCTGAAAAGATTAAATATTTAGGGATCGTTATAGATGTTGATTATCAACATTTATACAAATTAAATTATTTGCCTTTATTGAGTAAAATTAAACATGATTTAAATAGATGGAAAGATTCACCAATAACTTTGAGAGAATGTGTTAATTGTATAAAGATGAACATTTTTCCATGAATACAATATGTATTCCAGTCAATTCCTTGCAAACTTCTGAAAAATTTTAAAGGATTTAAATGCTTTGGTATGATTGTTTTTGCAGAAGGGAACATTGGTAAGAGTGTCACTACAGAAATTGACTTGGAGGTATGCCTTAGGGGGATTACAATTGCCACATTTTCAAAATTATTACGAAGCAACCCAGTTAAAATTTATTAACAGGATGTTTTATACTGATCGTATTTTGATCTAGGCTAAAGTGGAGATGGTTCAACTTTTTGAACAAAATGCAGATCAATTGATTTATAAATGGAACCCTTGCCTTTTACAAAATTGTCACTTACCTGTGTTGAAACATTTAATGGAGATATGGCAGAACAGGAATCAGATTGTCAGAAATAAAGGTAAAATTTCTCCTGGGACTCCACTGTACCAAAATAGATTGTTTTCTTTTTTGATTAATAATCAATATTTGAAATCATGGGAATAGCAAGGTATTAAGTTGGTACAAGTCTGTTATGAAGCTGGTTATTTTCTTTCATTCAATGGACATAGGGAAAAATTTGGAATTAGGTCAAATACATTATTTGCATGTTATCAAATTTGTGCCTTATTGTGAGATAATTTTGGATGGGAGTTAAAGCTACCTAAACCAACAAATTTTGAAGCTTTAATTACAGAGAGGATTTATTTCAGAAATGTACACTTTGTTACAATGTAAAATGAAGAAGTCAGATTTATATAAATCAAGAATTAAATGGGAGTAAGATTTTAGCTATTCCAATATCTCAGGAAGAAAGAATGATCATGTGTGAAGATAGTATGATCAAATTGATAAACATGAGATACAGACTGGTTCATTATAATTTTCTCCATCAGTTGTATTTAACTCCTGAGAAGTTAAAGAAATATGGATTTTATTCGTCAGATTTATGTTTTTGGTGTGGTAAAGAGACTGGTTCTTTTCTACATTCAGTCTGGCTTTGTGAAAAGGTGAAAACCTTTTGGTGTAGAATCTTGGAGCTTTTGGAAGGTTTGTTTAAATTTAGGTTAGAACTTGATCCGATGTTATTCTTATTTGGATATAGCACAACATTGATTTTGGGTTTAAAATTGGAGAAGTTCCAACTTGCATTTATTCAACTGGCTTTAGCAGTGGCTAGGAAGTATATAGCAATTACTTGGAAAAATTAAATTGAGTTGAATATTCAGAGATGGCATGCTGAGTTGCGAGCGTACATTCCATTTGAAAAGATAACTAACTTGCATGATCATTAATAATAAAAGAATATTAAGGTATGGGACCTGTATATGAAATATATGGGTTTAGTAATGAAATATATGGGTTTAGTAATGTAATAAGGGTTTTTTTTTTCTTCTTAGAAAGAGAGGGCACCCATCACAGCAATAAATAAATAAACGACCATATATATGTTAACTCCATATATTTTATTTGTGGTAGTTTGTAGGGGGGAGGGGGGGGACAAAAAGGGAGTAAAAAAGCTTTGTATATCTGTATTTCTTAACATGCCTGCAAACTTTATCTTTAATAAATAAAATATACGAAAAAAAAGTAGATTTAACATGACGTTGACTTTCTTTTACGGTTTCAGTTATCTTCCATGTATACTTGTTTAAAAGATCAGAAATGGAGTCCATAGTCAGAGTAGCCATCTCTTCCTCCTTGGCAATATTTTTTTTTTCCAGCTTTAGCACTCCTTGTAGTCCTTTTAAAATAATTAGCAATGATAAGTAACAAGGAGGCAAAGTATAAAGGACTTTGATTGAAAGGTTAGAAATGAATGAATGGAAGAAATATATTAAAAAAAGACAGGAACACCTAACTACTGCAGCTAACCCATGCAGTAGCCAGCCAGAAGCCCCACCCCCAATTCCTTATGTATCAAGCAATGTTAAAATGCTCATCCTTACCTGGTTTTCAAATTCTTTTGTACCTTTCACTGTACTGTTTTCCTGCATTCCTTCCAAGAAGAATTTGCTCTAATTTTGCCTTCTTGTTGAACTTTGAATTTAATGATTCTACTTTTGATAGTCTTGTCTTCCGGCTCAAGCCCTGAAGCTCTAATTGCCAGTCTAAACTCGTCTGCCTCACTGGCTCTTTTTTCTCTTTGAAGATGTTAGTTAAAACCAGTTTCTTTGATCAGTTATCTGGATCAAAACTAATTTTTGTGACTTGGCATCATTTTTTGGCCTGCCTATTAAAACAACTTGAAACATTTTGACAGTGTTAAGTTTGGTGATATAGTTGTGAAAGACATGCTGAAGGTACAGTAATAAAAATACAAAATAATCATGTGGATTACAGGATGACATATCGGCATGGATTGTGAATTATTTTTGAAAGCAGAAAGCAAAGAATGGAAATCATTGTGTCTTTGTCAGGGTGGCAGACTGACTGGATGGTTCTGCAGAGATATTAATGATTTGTCATATTTTGATGTTTGGTCATATGAGCAGGGAGGAGAATGCCAACAGGTTTCAGGTGGTTATGAACAAGCTAAATGAATAGGGAAGAAATCCTTTAAAACTTATCTGTTATTTTGTAACCCACCATTTTGATATATAGAAACATGAAAAATGGAACAGGCAGATTTTATTTAGTCCTTTGAATCTGTCTGTCATTCATTGCGTGGCCAAATCTCCATCTGGTTACAACATTCCACTACTCTACTAATATCCCACAATACCATTTGTATCTAGAATCCTGTCAAGCTCCTGCAATATTTTCAGTGACTTAACCTCCACTGCTTTTTGGCTGGAGAATTCCACAGGTTCACCACCCTATGAGTGAAAACTTTTCTCCTCATCTTACTTGAAGAGCACAAAATCACACTCACTTTTTTGTGGAAAATAAATTTATAAATATATAATTTTGTTCTCTCATCTAAATCCTTGATGTATCTTGTGAATAAATGGGCTCAAACAATGCCCCTCCTTTCACTGCCTGGCATCCTGCGAACGTCCCATTTATTTCTACTCTCTTCCTGCCCTCACTGTCACATGGTATAGGAAGTAATCCAGAGATGACTCCTTTTGCAGTCCTTTTTAGCTCCTTACCTAACTCCCTATACTCATTTTTAGGACCTCTACACTCTTCCGCCCTACATCATTGATACCAACATGTACTTCGAACTGTGGCTCATTTCCCTCCCACCTTAGGATGTCTTGGACATGAGAAGCTACATCCTGGACCCTGGCACCAGGGAGGCAAACCACCATCCGGTTCTCCTTAGCATGTCCATAGAAAACCCTATCTGTCCTCCTAATTATTGAATCCCCTATAACTACTGCCCTCCTTTTCCTTTCTCTACCCTTCTGAGCTAACAAGAGGATACTGAAAATCTAAACTAAAACCAAAAAAAAACCCAAAATTGTCAAAATACATTTAAAGGTATTCACTCTTTTTAAATACATTTTCCAAACATCAAAAAATAAGTAAGTTGTGAACATTTCTTTCAGTGGTTGATCAAGAAAATTTTTCGGAGCATGCAGACAATGAACATTGGGCACAATCAGATCCATCGTCTATAATAGGTTGGTGTCCCTAAAGTGGCATTTCCTGTCGGATCCTTGATCCTGCAAGGAGCACAGTATCAGAACAACAGCAGAGGCCAAATGAGCCCAGAATATCACTGGAAGATAAAGCATATAAAGTTATGTTATCCTCCAGTGAGTTATGAATACAAGGAGCATTCATCTATGGTACATGAAATTTGCTTTGGCTGCATTTCAATTTCACTTCTGTGCTTGAAGATTGAGATTTAACATTCTACTTCACTCACTGGTGTGCATTTAGCCTAGATTGACAATCAATGGAATACAGAGGTTATGCTGCAGGTTTTTTTGGAGAAGTCATGTTTTGGACGAGGCACACCGCTGGTTCTTAGCTTGTGAATTTCATCAGAAATTTATGAGGTTATACAATGTAATTTCATAGAAATTAATTAGTATCCTTTGCTGCAGCCCTATTCTCTTAGATTTTTTTTGGAAGCAGGGGGATATTTTCTATGAATGCTAAATTCAGAACATGAAGTAAATAATTTATCCATCATAAATTGGAAATTTGGTGTTGTTTTATTCATTAATATGTCACTTATAAATTGCAAATAATGACAGTATCTATAATATTTAAAGGAATATTGTACATAGTGTTACATATTATGGGAACACTGGGTATAATTGATATTCTACGAGTTATACACTTGTCATCGAACAGACAGCATTTTCAGTTTCGTAAATAATTGAAATAATTGAATAATCCTCTGTAAAAAAAAATGTCAATTTGCTGAAAATCCATTCTTGAAATTAAAGATTACAAGAGAAATGAAGTAGCTTACTTTTAACTAACATGTTTTCTTTGTATAACTCTTCATTTTTAACATTAACACCATGTGAGGATTGAAAATAAAAAGCAGAAACATTAAATAAACACATCCTTTATTTAAAATATACTCCACATGTCATTGATTATATTCAGTCCAATGAAGGGACAGAAGATAGAGCAAGATATAATGTTGATAAAATGTAAAGGCCACTTTTGCAATCAATCCTCACAGTCCCAGTGCTCACAACACAATTACATTAGAGGTGATACATGCATAAGTCTTTTCAGTTTATTTAATCACAGATGTGAATATCTCTGGCAAGGCAAGCATTTATTGCTCTCAAGAAGGTGGTGGTGAACTGACTTCTCATTAGTGACTTGCTAGGTCATAGACTCAGTCATATTGCTGTGAGGCTGAAATCATGTTGGCCAGAAGGGATAACAGCAGTAATTTCCTTCTACAAATTAAATGGATTTTTTCAGTGATCTAGTTGCTTCATAGTCAGATTATTGAAGATTTATTTATTTGAATTTAAATTCTTCACTAGTTAAAGTGGCAGAAGTAAAGCTTGTACCTTTGGATCTTGAGTCCAAGACACTGGATTACCAGTCACTCATGTAACTGCTCTGCTATTGTCATATGTAAGTACAACTTACAAACACACCAAAACTCTTACATGCTGCTTCCAAACAGGTATGTAAGAAACATCAACTATAATAGTATACAGTATGGAAGGAGATAATAAATATAAAGGATAGGTAGATAAATGAATATTCACAATTACCGTTGTCACAAGAATAAAAGTGGCAATTTAATAGTGCAGTTTTTGTGGTTTCCTGAGTAGTTTATGGTTAGGGTAGTAAGGAGAGATTATCTTTAATTGGGACCAGGCTCTTGGACACCTAAATTTGTATCAATTTTTCCACGCCTCCAGATTTTGTTCCCTCCAAGCAGACTTTGACTTTGCCACAGAGTGAAAGTGCCCTGATTAAGTCTCAAAACTATCTCATAGGACAGTGGTAGCAATAAATCAACCACCTTCATGGATGACATGACATATTTCCTTCTCACACTCCCATATCGGAGAGATAGTGTTTACCATAACACTCTTGCTTCTCATCTACTTATTGCCCTCAGTGTCATCAGCTAAAAACCTATCAGATGCCAAGTATATAAGCTGAGTACTCCCAATTTCATATCATCATTATGTTCTTGGCTGACTTTTCATGTTGCTGTATTACTACAAGTCATTTATCAGTTCAAAAATTTCCCATGCACGTACATGTGAAAGGTGAAGAATACCATTAAGGGATTGGTAAGACCAAAAGAAAAATGACCATTTTGAAGCTTGAAGAGTAATGGAGCAACATCTTGATGCAGATCTACTTCCAATTTTTTTTTCTGCTGCAATTTAACCATACAGGACTTCATGAAACCTGTGCCGCCCAATTACAACTAGTTTACTCACAATCCTGTACATTTTTTTTGGAATGTGGGAGAAAACTGAAACATCTGGTGGAAACCTAAGTGGACACAGGGAAAATGTAGAAACTCCTTATAGCCTGCAGTAGATTTGAACCCAGGGTTGTGCTATAGCAGTGTTGTGTTAACCCTGCTGCCATTGATACTCAGAGACTCCAGCTCACAACACTCATTACATCCAACCAGAAGAAGATTTTGTCAATCAAGGCAAAGAGATGGTCAGCATTTTAAGACAAAATCTTGGATCAGGATTGAGGGTACAGGACAGGTGAGGGCAACCTTTTAATTTTAAACTCAAATTCCACCTTAAGTATTCCCTATGCCTTAAATATTCTGCGATTAGAAAGGGATTGCTTAAGGTGCTATGGAGTTTCATCTTGTATTCATGTGTGTAAGTTCTTACACAACACATGGATGAAAGAAAAGGTTCTTTACTTTAAAGTTGTTGTAAATTGTAAACAGCACCATGAGGCAGGCCATGAGGCTGCAGGTCTCCATTATAGATCTGCATACTATGTGTGTAGGTGTGTCAGCCACCTGCTGGCAACCAAGTCTAATAAAACAGTAAGGCATTGCTAGTTGTTTTGCTACCATGATCCCTATCATTACATCTCCCTTTCTTAAAATGAAGTAGCTTACTTTTAACTAACATGTTTTCTTTGTATAACTCTTCATTTTTAACATTAACACCATGAACTTACATTTTCATTATTATCAACATTGTTAACATTTTTTAAACTTGTTTTGTGTGTTCACATTTATATACACTAAAACTTAAAGAGCAAATAAAATAGCACTTCTTCATTCTATAACAGGAGTCTTTAAATTTGTTCAGTGTGTCTCTTAGGAGAATTCATATGTCCTGATGATCTCCTGATTGCTTGTCCTTGAATCTGAGTTGTTGTGATGTCTTCTCAGGTGATGTCTTCTCAGCTGTGTATTCAGGTTGTTCAACAATATCCTTCTTTCCATCTACTGTGGCTGATACCATTTGAAGATCTTGACGATTTCTTCGCAGAACAGCATCTTCATCTGTCTAAATGGTGTATGATCTTGGTTGGACTTCAGTAAGGACAGTTCCCTTCTGAGTCCATGTTTGTTTTGTCTTTTATCCTTACTTTGTCACCAGTATGGAGTTCATTTAGGTTTTTTGTTCCTCTGTCAAAATAATATTTTTGCTTTTCTTTCTGTTGTTCTTTGAACTTCCTTACTTTTTCCCCCTCTTTTGTTTTTAGGAGGTTCTCCTGAATGGGTAGGTTTGATCTTAGCTTATATCCCATAAGGAGTTGTGCTGGTGACATACTATACTCGAGCAGCACTGTGAGGTATATTAGCATGCTCTGGTAGAAGTCTGTCCACTGTCTTTTGCCTTGTTCATCAGTTTTTTCACTCTGTAAGGATTTTTCCACTAGACCATTGGGCTGTGGAAAATGAGGACTTGACGTGGTGTGTACAAATTCCCACTCTTGGGCAAACTGTTTGAACTTTAAATTGTAAAACTGGGGTCCATTCTCTGTGAAGTCCTCGCTTGCCACACCATGTCTGGAGAACATGGCTTTCATACTTGTTATTACTGTATCTGCAGTGGAGGTGTTCAGTTTATACACCTCTGGATACAGCGAGTAATGGTCTGTGAGTAAAAGATAGTCCTTCCCTTGAATAGGTCAGTGCCTACCTTCTGGTAAGGTCTGTATGGTGCTGGGTGTGGCTTTAGTGGTTCTGCAGGATTACTTGCTTGATATTTCCAGCATATTGTACAGTTTGGCACTTCATTTGTTATAACATTGTTGAATCCTGGACAGTACATCACCTCTCGTGCTCTTTTACAATTTTCGATTCCGAGATGTCCTCCATGCATCTTTTTTAGCATCTCTTTTCTCAGACTCTTCGGGATAAGGATTCTGATTCCTTTGTAGATGATGTCTTCAACCATTGATAGTTCTACCAGTATTCTGAAACATCAGGTAAGCAGTCCTGCTTCATGTTGGGCCATCCATCCAAAATGTTTTTTTCTCAGTTGTTTCAGTGTTTCATCTTTGTTTGTCTCTGACTTTATGAGCTCCATTTTTACATGTGATATGGGCAGTTAACCTGTGATCATGTCCACAAAGGCATTCACGTCTTTATCCATTTTGGTGTTTGCGGGCTCTCTCATGTCAACAGTTCAAAACAACGTGTTTGCTGTGAACATCAGCTTACCTGGAGTGTATGCTACGTTAAATCTATAGCATTGCAGCTTAATCATCATTTTGTATTCTAAGTGTGCATTCATTTAATGGTTTTGGAATAATGCAATCAAGGACTTATGATTGCTTGTCCCGACACAAACTGATGAAATCTGTCACTGGTTTACATGAAGTTGAGCAGCTCCTTTTCAATTTGAGTGTATCGTGTCTCCGCATCTGTCATTGAGCGTGATTCATACGCATTGGGTTGCCAATCATCATATTTTTGTAGAAGAACAGCACCGAGCCCACTATGTGATGCATGTGATAAAATCTTGATGGGTTTCACTGGGTCATAAAACCTCAGAACTGGATCCTCTGTGAGCAGTTTCTTTAGTTCCCTCCATGACCTTTCATAGTCATGATCCCACTCCCATTCAATGTTCTTTTCTGTTAGTCTTTTCAATGGAGCCATCTTTTTGCAGAGGTTGGATATGAATTTACCTATTTAGTTGACAATTCTGTACGTCCTTTTTGCATTGTGGTCTTGGCATATTCCCAAAGACGGACACCTTTCTGATCCCTTCACTACCAATAATATCTCCTACAAATGTTAGTTTTGTCAGTGTGAGCTGGCATTTCTCTCTATTCAGGTTCAGGTTTACTTTTCTTGTTGCTTCCAGCACTTTCCTTAGTCTGTCATCATGCTCCATTCTCATGGTTTCCCATATTATGATGTCATCCATTGAGGTATCAACTCCGTCCAGCTGCTCATAGACCATATGGATAGTTTTGTGATACACTTCAGGAGCTGAGGCAATTCTGAGTGGTAACCTTATGAATCTGTATCTGCCAAATGGACTATTGAACGTGCACAGTCTTAAACTTCATCCAATTTCAACTGCCAAAACCCTAATGATGCATCTAACTTGCTGAGAAACTTTGCATTTGCAAACTGTGACATGATTTCTTCATGTGTTGGAAGCTTAAATAATTCTCTCATTATATCTCTTGGATCCGGGCAAATTCTAAGCTTTCCCCTTCTTTTTGTCCACAATGATGAGTGAACTCACCCACCCTGTTGGCTCATCTATCTTTTCAATCATGTTCAGGCTTTCCATCCTATCCAACTCTGCTTTTAGTTGCTTTTGAAGGGCAAATGGAATTTTTCTGCATGGGTGTATTATCTATCGCAGGCACACGTTGATCCACTCTCATCATGTGTTCTCCAGGAAGGCAGCCTAGACCCTGAAATAGGTCATTGTATTCCTTCATGAGTTCATCATAGACTGTCTCTCCTTTGCTTTCCACAATGAGGAGTCTTTTTACCAGGTTCAGTTTCTTACAAGCTGTTAAACCTAGTATGGCCTGTACATCCTTTGGTACGACAACAAATGTTAGCAATTGCTCTTTGTCCTTGTGTTTCACTTTAACCATGCATTCTCCTTGCACTGGTATATCAGTACCTGAATATCCTGTCACCTTCACTTTTGTTCCATCTTTGGTCTGGGTCTAATCTTCTTAAAATCAGTCTCTGATATTATTTTAATTTCTGCTTCAGTATCCAATTTAACTGAAATGTATATGTCATTCACTTTTAATCTCTACATCCAGGCTCTGTTTTCTTTCTTGTTTTCAGTTTGAACATCCACATGGAATTCCTCTATCCCCCTTTTATCTACTACATGAACCTTTGTTACACTTGGTTCCTACAGCAATGGGCATAATGGTTGCTTCTGTTGAACATATTGTATCTTTTACCATATGCTGGATACTCTTTTGGTAGGTGTTGTGTACCACATCGACAACATGTCTTTTGATATATGTTTGTTGGCCATGTCTCTCTTTCCCTTTTGGTGTTCTTTTTGTTAAACGATTTATGTCCGTTCTTGCTCACTGCATCCACGTTGCATCTAGTTTCACTGAACAGTTTTTATGCCTGCAATTTTATAGCTTGTGTAGCCCTACAAAGTGCTATGGCTTTTTCCAGGTCTAGATTTTGCTTTATTAGCAATCTTTCCCTTAGACTACTATCTTGAATACCACACACAAATCTGTCTGTTATTAGTGAGTCATTCAGTCCACCAAATTCACATGTTTTACTTCTGTTTCTCAATTCAGTCATGTACTGATCAATACTTTCTTTCATTTTCTGTACACATGTGAAAAATCTGTGCCTCTCAAATATCACGTTACATTTAGGGATGCAGTATGCCTCAAACTGTTCCATTAATTTTTCCAGTTTCATTTTGTCTCCTTCAGCACCAAATGTGAAGCTATTATACACCTCCATGGCTTCACCACCCATGCCATGTAAGAAAACTGACGCTTTCACTTTCTCACTTTCCTCGTCAGTTCTGACTGCTATTAAATACAATCCAAAATGCTATTGAAATCTGTTCCAATTTTCAGCCACATTACCTGTCAGCTGAGGTTTCGCTGGTGGATGTAAACCTCCCATTTTTCACTTTGTTAGTTTCTCTTCACTGATCAGTTGCTGACTTTAGATTTTACCTTTTAAAGTATTTCTTTCTAATTTCCTTCATCCCACTTCTGACACCATGTTTCATCTTTTAATCATATGTGTGAGTTCTTCAACAACACATGGATGAAGGAAAAGGTTCTTTACTTTAAAGTTGTTGTGAATTGTAAACAGCACCATGAGGCAGGCTATGAGGCTGCAAGTCTCCATTATAGATCTGCATACTGTGTGTGCATGTGACAGCCCCCTGCTGGTAGCCAAGTGTAATCAAACAGTAAGGCATTGCTAGTTGCTTTGCAACTGTGATCACTATCATTACAGTGGGAAGGGATCGTTGAGAACCATTATTTTAGACCCAAATGTTACTGAAATATTTTGCTTGAGAAAAATTCTCATTGGCCCATTTCCTTTGAGTTATGAAATCATGCACATAACAAGTCAATTAGGTACAATTAAAACAGTGGTTTTCAAAATTTTCTTTCCACCCACATAGCACCTTCAGCAATCTCTTACAGAACATTTATGGCATAGGCAATACTTAAAGTGGATTGTGAGTTTTTTAAAATAAAGGTTGCCCACCCCTGGAGAGAAGAGAGCCAGTCGATAGAAATGAGAGGGAAGGGTGGATCAGACACTGATAAGTGGAATCTGAGGAGGAAGGAGGAGATGATGGGCAAAAAGAAGCAGAAGGGGGAGGATAAGAGGGAATTGTTGAGGAAGAGGCTGGTAAATAATAGATGGAAATAGATAAGAGAAAGAAAGTTGGTCAGATGGAACCATATGAGGAGGGGGAGGAAGGGTAGAGACAAAGGCTGGTGGTTAATAGTGGATAAGGGAGGGATAATAGGGGATAGGGGGAAAGGAGAAAGATAGGAAAGATGAATGAAGGAATGTGGTGAGTGATGATTGGATATAACTGTGGTTTTAGTTGGTAAAGAACAGAGAAGGAATGAGTGAACAGGTAAGAGTGGGAAAGGAACAAAGGGGAGTATTAAGGCTGCCTAAATAGAGTATGAGTTGTTCATCTAACTTGTACTTGTCCTCACCTTGGCTGCAGAGAAGGCAGACATCAAACAGATTGGTGTAGGAATGAGAAGGGGTTCAAAAAACATGAAACCAGAAGCTCAAGATGGCTGTTCTAGGAGCTCTCCAAATAGGTTGTCTCCAAATAGGTATGACCTCACTGATATAAAGGGGGTCACATCTTTAGCACGAAATGCAATAGGTCTTTCAGATGGAAGAGCAGAACATAAATCTCTGGAAGGGTTTAGGACCCTGGATTGAGATTAGAAAGGATGTCAATTATTACATTGGATGGTTGGGTGGGGAGGGATAATCAATCTAGGCAGTTATGGAGAGTGTTCCCCATGAAAGCATAAAGGGGGGGGTGAGAAAATGACGTGACTGGTGGTGGGATTGCATTAGATCAGGTGGAAGATTCAAAAGAATTGTGAGTACAAGGGGAAGTCTATCTCTGTTCTGTCATGGGAGTTGGGGTTATGAGACCACATGTGCAGCAAATGAAGGAGATGTAAGTGAGGGGGCCAACGACTCTGAGAGTGTGGAAGCCACTTTTCCTGAAGAAGGAGGATATTTCATAAGTCCTAGAGTGGAAGGCCCTATGTGGAGAATAGATGTTACAGAGGCAAATTGCAGAAAGCATCATCAGTGTAGTTCTTGGTATCACAGGGAAAGAGTTGAGTCGGGGCGCCAGTATAAGTTTGGAACCAGCTTGTTCCATATAGCCAACTCTCTTTTGAGAGCTGCCAATCACTACCGATCAAAGGTATAGGCATGGAGACTTGCATGGGCCCAGCTATATTCATCTTTTTGTTGTTTCTAACAATCCATTTGAGCATTTTGCTGAGGTAAAATGAGAACTTCATAGAGTTGCTTGATTTTTGAGATCTATGGTAATAAATTGATGTTTTTTCCACATGCTAATCAATGATATTATCCATTTGAGGGGGAATGTCACATGATGATGTAGGTGTTACTACATGAAAACCTAACTTCTCCTGATTTATTAGTTAAAGAAGAGTTTAAAAAGTTAAAATTTAGGGTGGAGTTTTTAAACATGGAATTATGGATGGAGGTTATAGTCAATGTCAAAAAGACACTCAATTCAAATGGCGAAAATATTGGAATTAAATATTTAGTAATTTATATAGATATTAATTTTAAAAATATGTACAAATTCAATTATTTACCATGACTTAAAAAAAGGTTGAGGAGGATTTAAATAAGTGGATGAACTTACATATAACATTAGAAGGTAGGGTTAATTGCATTAAGATTAATATTTTCCCAAGAATACAATACCTTTTTCAAACCTTGCCAATATCATTACCTCAAAATATTTTAAAGGATATAAATAAATATGTAAGCAAATTTCTATGGAAACGTAAGATGTCAAGAGTTTCTATAGAAAAATTAATGTGGAAGTATGAATTGGGAGGATTAAAGTTTCATAATTTTAAGATTATAAGCAGCACTAATGAGATTTTTTACCTCTTCTTAAGGAGAGAGAAAACTGGCATGGGTTAATATAGAATTGGGAAAAATAGGAGTGAGTGTATATATCAATGGCATTCAAAATTAATGATCGGTGAAAAAGAAACACCATTGTTGAAACATTTAATTAATGGTTGGAGTCCTACTTGAAATGTACATTTTCCTTTTTACTTTTTGACTTTGCTTTTAATTTGAGAACCATTGTCTTTTTTGTATAGTGTTTATTACCGCATGTAATAAAAGTGATAAAATTGTAATTAAAGGAGCAGTGTTGGCTAAGACACCGCTAATTCAAATTTATTTTGTACCTTTCTCAATAAATAATCAGTTTTTAAGTATTTGGTCTCATAAAGGGATCAAGAATATTGGAAATTGTTATGAACAGAATTAGTTGATGTTTCAACAATTAAGGGATAAATTTGGGTTGCCAGGTAACACTTGTTTCTGTTAGTTTTAATTGAGAGAATCTTTAAAAGAAAAAAGTAGGCTAAACTATGATATTACCTGTGTGTAGTGAAGTAAAAATCTCATTAGGAAAGCCAATATTTAAAAAAATCTCTATAATGTATTATTTATTAGAAACAGGAACTACTAAACATAGAGTGTATAAATCTAAACAAATATGGGAAAAAGATTTAAATATTATAATGAATGAATGAAGATGGTCAGAGTTATGCTATTTTATGACTAATACTATTAAAGTATAGATTAGTTCAGCATAATTTTTTTTACATCAGTTATGCCTTACGCCACAAAAATTGAATAGAATAAAATCAGACATATGGCTCAATGTTTTAGATGTGGTTTAGAGGCGGGTACTTCCCTGCATTCAACATGGTCATGTCCCAAAGTAAAGCAAGTATGGCTGGATTTAGGAAACTTTTAAAAACAGGTTAAAAATGTATTTCTGCAAAATCCAGATTTATTCTTATTGGGGGATATACAGAGGACAATACCTAAATGTAAATTATCAATATATCAAGTGGAATTTGTTAAAATTGTATTAGCAGTGCCAAAAAAAAATGCATTGCTATTGCTTGCAAATCAGATGCATATTTGAGTATGGAAAGATGGAATGCGAAAGTTCAGAGTTGTATTCCTTTATTTAAAAAATATGTACAATTTCAGGAATAAATGTGATATATTTTTGCAAATATAGCACCTGTATATGCAAATATTAGGCATAAATATGTAATAGTCTTTTTATTTTCCCTTGAGCCTTGTAGAGATCCTTTAAATATTGACTATATAGAAAATTGGTTAATGTCTTGAGTGTTTGATTGTGCATCTCTGAGCAATCCTTAAAGATTTTCCTTCTTTTTTAAGTTAATATCATTATATTAATCTACTTTTAAATAATTTATTGTGGTGGGGGGGTAGGAAAGAGGGGGGATTATAAATACATGTAATGTCATTTTTGAATGTTGTATTAAATGAATGTGAAATGTATGTATGGAAAATTTAGATAAAATATTCCAAAAAAAAAAGATCTGTCCATTTCCAGAATAACCCCTTTTGTCCAAAACTTTCTGTTTTGTTAACAGTAGGTGCAAGACAAAATATTTTCTCAATGTCAGGATCCATTTTGGGCCACTCCATGTATGACTGACTAACCTTTCTTGTAATTCCTGAATATTCTTTTTTTTTAAACTTTATCTATTTGAAAGATCATTAGTAATAATACAACATACCTTCTATAAAGACAATTTTATAAAAGTATATATATTTAAAAAAAGAAAAAATCCCCACCCACCCTCCCACCCCATCAACCAGCTATCTTAAGGAGAGCCAAAAATATATAAACAGAAACTAAGAATATAAAATAAATCAAAATACATCTAAATGCATATATTCCAAATTTGGTAACCACTTATTAACAAAAAAAGAATAATTATCATGAAGATTATATGTAATTTTTCCATAACAATACAAGTTTTCAGTTCATTATGCCATTGCATTATATTAATAACTATGTTATCTTTCCATGTACTTGCTACACATTTTCAAGCTACAGACAATGTTAAGTGTACAAATGCAATTTGAAATTTATCCAATCCTAATCCCTTTAAAGGAATCATATAACCCATTAAAAAAAATAGATGGATCTAATGGTAACTTAATGTCATATACTTTTTCCAAAGTTAACTTAATTTCTTGCCAAAATGGTTGTACATAAACACTAGACCAAACAGCATGTAAAAAAGTACCAGTACACACACTGCATCTAAAACAAGAGTCCGAATTACTAAAACCATATTTTTTCAATTTCTCTGGGGTTAAATACAACTGATGTAGAAAGTTATAATTAACCATTCCATACCGCACATTCGTCAATTTAGTAATACTGTCATGACACATATCTGCCCAATAGTCTTCAGGAAAAACAAAAGCTAAATCATTTTCCCATTTAAGCTTAGACTTCTCCATTTCTGGTTTATCCATATTGTTTTGTAATACTTGGTACATAACAGAAATATAACCCCTTTTTGGTATAGAAGAAATCAAAGACTTGAATTCCATCAATACAGGTAAAATCATCTCTCTACCATACATAACTCGAAGTTGATAATAAACAAAGAATATTCAGCAATATCAAAATGCTCTTTCAATTCATTAAAAGAAAGAAACTGTCTTTCTACAAAAAAATTCTGTAACATCTTTATACCCTTAGAGTCCCAACTATTTAAATGATTATTAAACATTGAAAAAGTAATAAGCTGATTGTTATATAGTGGAGTTAAAATTGACAATTTACCTTTTGATCCTAAAATCTTGTTTTTTTTTTAGTCCATACCTTTAATTGATGTTTTAATTTTGGCATATTATATTCACACAACAAATTTATATTCCATCGAAATATAAATTGATGCACCTCAACTTCAGAAATACAAGCCATCTGAACTTTAGCCCAACTCAGGGGTTGGTCCAAATCCATCAGTCTACTAATAAATTTCAACTGGGCTGCTTCATAATAATTTTGAAAATGGGGTAATTGAAGCCCACCTAATGTATACTTCCAAGTAAGTTTATATAATGCTACCCATGGTAATTTACCTTTCCATAAAAATTATCCGATGGCTTTATTTAAAACTGGAAAAATCCCTTTGAAATAGAACATGGTATTGATTGAAATAAATAATGAATACGGGGAAAATATTCATCTTAATACAATTAGCTCGACCAAATAAAGTTAACGGAAGATCTTTCCACTTAATTAAATCTGCTTTAATCTTTTTTAATAAAGGAACAAAATTTAACTTATATAAAAATTGATACTCAGTATTTACAATTATTCCTAAATATTTAATTTTATCAGACCATTTCAATTTTATAATGTTTTTATACTCTGAATAGTCTCCTAAGCCAACTGGCAAAATTACACTCTTGTTCCCAAATAACCTTATATCCAGATAATGTTCCATATTGTAATAAACATTCTCGCAAGTGTGGAAATGATTGTTCTGGGTTTATTAAATATATCAAAACATCATCTGCAAATAAATTAATCTTGTACTCTTCATCCATAACTCTCATCCCTCTTATCTGTTCATTCTGTCTTATTGTTTGAGATAACGGTTCAATAGCCAATGAAAACAGGGCTGGTGACAATGGACAACCTTGTTGAGTTGAACATGTCAATTTAAACGATGATGAGACTTGACCATTTGTCACCACCCTAGCAATTGGGCTTGTATATAAAGCTTTAATCCAACCAATAAAAAAAGGGGCAAATTTAAACTTCTCCAATACCTTAAATAAAAAATCCCATTCGACCCTATCAAAGGATTTTTCCACATCAAGCGTAACAACCATTGGATGGTTGGGCTGCTGTCGATATGCATTGACCAAACTAATCAATTGAAGAATATTATCTGATAGATTTCTATTTTTAATAAAACCTGTTTGATCAACATGTATCAATTTAGGTAAATACTTGGCAAGTCGGTTTGCTATAAATTTGTAATCTACATTCAATAAAGAAATAGGTCTATATGAAGACACTTTCAATGGGTCTCTATCTTTTTTTGGGATTACAGTAATTAAAGCATTAGAGCAAGATTCTGATAACTCATGCTCTTCAGTCACTTGTTGTAATACCTCCTCAAACACAGAAGATAAATCTTCATAAAAGGTTTTATAAAATTACACCGAAAATCCATCATCGCCTGGTGACTTCCCATTTGGAATTTCCAATGTAGCCACCTTAATCTCAAATTCTGTGAATGGAGCTTCCAGATCCATAACATCCTCCTCTTCTAATGCTGGTAATGCTAACTTAGAGAAATAAGAATCAATAGAACCACTATCCTGTTTCCCCTCAGAAGTATATAATTTTTTATAAAATGCATAAAACTGATCATTAATTTCCTGAGATTTATAGGTAACTGTTGAATTCTTTTTTACAGCATTAATAGTCCATGAAACCTGTTCAATCTTTAACTGCCATGCAAGTACCTTATGTGCCCTCTCACCCAACTCATAATATCGCTGCTTAGATCATTCAAATTGATAAGTCTTCAACGTATTATAACACATTTTCAAATTAGCCAGAGCCACTTTTTTTAATCTTCTGTCACTTCCTTCTGAAATTACTTCTCCAATTCATCAATTTGCTTTTCTAATTCTAAACTTTCTGCCATATACTGCTTCTTAACTTTAGTAATATAACTAATAATCTGTCCTCTTAAGTAAGCTTTTCATGCATCCCATAACACAAAATGACTTTCTACTGAATTAGTATTCTCAGTCAAGAACAAAGTAATCTCTTCTTTAACAAAGATAACAAATTCTGTTTTTATCGACAACATTGTATTAATTCTCTCCCGCATCGGACTTGTTAGCCACAAACGAGCCTGCAGCTGACGTGGACATTACCCCTCCAAAAATCTTTGTCCGTGAAGCCAAGCCAAAGAAGAAGATGAACGTACCACTTCTGAACTTACACAAGAAAAAAATAATAAAGAATGATCTGATATAACCCTGCTTTTATATTCCACCTGTAATACCCTTCTTTGTAAATGGGCCGATACTAAAAAAAATTATTTTAGAAAATGAATCATGTCGAGATGAATAAAAAGAGAAATCCTTCTCTGTAGGATTGACCCGTCTCCAAATATCTACAACAAAAAAGCATCTAACACTCACCATTCATGTTAGGTGCATAAACATTAAGCAAAGTCCAAGATTCAGCAAAAAATTTACAATTCACCCTTAAAACGCTTTCAGCATTTCCTTTCATGGTTTGCAATTCAAAAGGCAAATTCTTATGAATTAAAATTGCCACACCTCTTGCCTTAGAATTAAATGAAGAATAAAACATGTCCAACCCAATCTCTCTCTTCAATTTCAAATGTTTGTTTTCAGTCAAATGTGTTTCTTTTAAAAAGACAATGTCAATTTTCATTTTCTTGACATAAGCCAAAACTTGCTTTTGCTTAATCAGATTATTTAACCCCTGAACATTCAAAGTTGCAAATTTCAAATTAGACAACCTTATAAACTAACAATATAATCACTTACTACAAAATATCACTCCCCTTATAGTAACTTAAGAGCACTATCCTTCCCCTAAATATTTTTAGAAAAAAAATGTTTTGATTATCCCCTCCAAAAAAACTACCCAAAGGCAGTAACGCCCCCACTAGTGGCAGATGACTATCAAAGATTTCAGTGTTATCCACCCTCCCCAGCCAGAAATACATTATTCCCATCAACACAATCCAGTACTGTAAATATATTCAACCCAATGACTCCATTCCCAATAATTGTTCCAGATCTTCAATGTCAATAAGACTTTGGTTAAAACTTCTTTCTTTCCATTCTTTTCATTTTTCCCATTCTTCCCATTCCCATGCCCATTTCCATTTCCATTTGCCTTGTTTTTAGGCGACAGTGGCGCAAATCCAGCAATGAATTAGCAAAAATTAATGCATTATGGTCATTCTCAAAAAATTGAGATTGAAAATTGCTATAAAAGACTTTTAACACAGCAGGGTAATGAAAAGCAAATTTATAATCCTTCTGCCACAGTTCTTCTTTAGCTGAATTAAATTCCCATCATCACCTAATAATCTCCTGACTCAGATCTATGTAAAAAATACTCCGTTATTTTGAATCATAATTGGAGATTAACTTTGTTGTGCCCTCTGTACCACCAACCGTAATATAATTTCTCTGTCCTGGTAGTTCAGACAACAAACTAAGACTGCCCATGGCGGTTGTCCTGGTAATGGTTTCTTTCGTAATGCTCAATGTGTCCTCTCCAATACTAACCCATCTAGAAAAAAACTCTTTGCCCAACACCTTGGGAATCCAATTCTTGAAAATTTTTATTGGATCAGACCCTTCAATGTCTTCTGGGAGACCCACAATTTTCACATTATTTCTCCAACTTTGATTTTCCAATGAATCTTTTTTTTTCAGTAAGTCTTTCTTCTGGATTTGATTCCTGGATATTCATGATGCAGTTGCTTCAGAAGCCATGCCCACTCTTCTGAGAATATGAAAAGTCTAGTTTTCACTCTGATACAGGCATCCTGTAGATCCAGCCTTTAGTTGTAGAATTGGTTGTTAGAATAGTTCTTCCTTATGGGGATCCTTTCATGACATATTTATGAACCTGTCACAGAACTTGATCAATTTTTACCCACTCTCTGGTTTGCACATTATTCATCAGTATAGTCTCAATGATCCTGGCAGATTTCTACAGATATTTGGTGGAAAGTGTGCTGACTGGCTGCATCACAGTCCTGTATGGGGAAACCAATACCCCCAAGCATAAAGCCCTGAAAAAGGTAGTGGACACAGCCCAGGACATCACAGGCAAAACCCTCCCCACCATCGAGAATGTCTACAGGGAATGCTGCCATTGGAGAGCAGCAGCAATCATCAAGGATCCACACCACCCAGCACATGCTTTGCTCTCATTGCTACCATCAGGAAGGAGGTATAGGTGCCACATGACTTACATCACCTGGTTTAGGAACAGATGCTTCCAACCCCCCCCCCCCACCATCAGACTCCTCAACAATATACTCAACAAGGACTTATTTACGAACTCTTACTGTTGCACTTCATTGTTTTTTTTCCTCTCTGTATTTTATAGTCAGTTATTTATATTTCTTAATTTGTGTACAGATTCGACCTTGCCCACAGGAAATAGAATCTCAGGATTATATGTGATGTCATGTATGTACCCTGATGATAAATCTGAAATCTGAAGATCCATCATCCATACCTGGGCCTGTGTTCGTGCATCAGCATTTGTCTCCCATATCAGAAGGCAACTGAGAGAATTTGTATTCCCATGGTATTTCTCTGCTAAACTTCGGTAGTTTTGGCAGATGAGGTTTAACGGTTAGTGCAATGTCAGCAACTCAGGTTTGAATCTGCTGTTGTCTGTAAGGAGTTTGTATGTTTTCCCCGTGTCTGCGTGGGTTTCCTCTGGGTGCTCTGGTTTGCTCCCACCTATTAAAAGTACAGACATTGTAGGTGTTGGGCACTACCAGTTGCCCTAATAATTGCAAGGACAAAGACTGAGGGGAACGATAGGCTTTATTGTACATAAGACTTGAGCTGGCCCGGATCCAAGCTAGGGAAGTGTAGGGAAGGGAGAGGTGGCTCGACCTTTATGGCCTGGGTCACAGGGGAGGAGTCCAGGGGAGAGTGTCATCAGGGGGTGGGCCAGCCAGAGCCTTTACCAGCCAACGAGTACATACAATCCATACCATTACAGTAGGTTAATTAGAGTATTTAGGTGGCACAGGTTTATGGGCTGGAGGGGCCGATTATCACGTTGCATGTCTATCTTTACAATGCAAGTGAAATTTCCCAGTAGTACTAGCCATGTTTATAAATTTCCTAATCGAGGTAATTTTTATCATCAATGAGTTCCTGAAACAAAAATTGTTTAATTATTGAATTAAATTATTTATGAATTTAATTAATCATGGTCTAGAATAGGTTAACATAACAAAGAAATGAGCAGGAACAGGGCACCTGCCTCTCAGGCTTGGCTCATCTTACTACAGGCTGCCAGTAAGATGCCCATGAACTCATATCTCCTAAGAGGTGTGGAGAGGTGTAGGATTTTCTTTTTTGGGTGAAGTCCACAAAATAAATATTGCTTGTGTTGAAAAAATTCATGGCAGTAAGTTTCCCAATGTGTTCCGAGGATCTTGTCACACTTCCAGGAGCATGAATGATGAAATGGTAAGTAGTGCTTTCATTCAGCTGCATCATGATATTTATTTTCAGCTGATTATGATTAGGAGAGGATTTATAGTTAAACCTTCAGCTACTGAAATGGAAACCTGGTTCTTAACATTAAAAGACAAATAATCACCTACTGCATCAACATTACTTGTGCTGACATTGCCCCCTTACCACCTTGAACAACTCTAGTATACCTAAAATAGTCAGTGCAACTTGGTTTCGAATCTGTATTACCATTATAACCAGGTTATTAAATTGATTTAATAATGTATCTGACTGACCAAAGCAATAGGAAATGACTTTGTTAGACCAATTATTTCGTGGATGATTTGACTACTGTATTTCATTGACCTCTCACACAAATCAAAAATCACTTATTGGTCAGTTTGAAATTCATAATTTTAAAGAATATTTATTCAACTATGGCAATGTTTGCAAGTCCTCAAATGTTTTGCTATCTTTAGTAAAAGGATTAAGTACTATCTACAAGAGACCGACAAAAATAATTTTGTACCTCTTATAATCCTTTCATTATTTGTGTTTTTTTCAAAGTAATGGTTCATGTCGTGGTTAGTGCAACGCCTTTACAGCGCCAGAATCGGAATTTGTAAGCAATTTGTAAGTTCTCTCTCTGGGTTTTCCATGGGGGCTCTGGTTCATGGGGGCTGTTCAAAATATTCCAGGGTGTAGGTTAATTGGGTGTAAATTGGGCGGCACGGACTTGTGGGCTGAAATGGCCTGTTACCGTGCTGTATGTCTAAATTTAAAATATATCATGTGTTGAGTAGAAAAGGCAATTTAAAAAAAAACAATTTATTGGAAGTTTAATAGTCACTCAAGGTGTGATGTATTGATGTGGATAATTTGTATTCAGACAAGGGGCTGCAGAGCTTCAAAAAATGATTGGATAAGTATTTGATAAAGTGAAAGGTTGAAGGTTTTTAAAATAAGTAGGTACAGTGATGATCAAATATAATGGAGTTTGTGCTACCGCAACAGAAGATCCCGACGTGCAAAGCATTGGCTAGGTTTCTATGAAAAAAGCATGGTTTGGATATTATGGAGATTTGCTTTATTAGTTTGAGAAAAATATTTTCAGATTTGTCTCTCAGGTCATTAAGTTCATTATATGAACCATATAATCATATATATATATATATATATATATATATGTGTATATATATATATATATATATATATATATATATATAATCATATAACCATTTACGAAGCGGAAACAGGCCATGTTGGCCTTTCGAGTCCGCACCGGTTCACTGATTTTGTGCGCCCTCTTCAGGTATTGGTCCCGGTAGATCTTCATTCAATAACGATGGGCATGTGTGAACTTTGAGGTCGGCTCACGAGCTTGGGACCAGCACAGCCTCAGAACTTTGGTGGGCACTGCCCGAGGCTCGAGAACTCAAATTTATGCATGTTAAATTCTTTGCACAGTATAAGAATTGCCTGCAACCAGTGAACTTGGAGAAATGAGAAGTGAGATTGGACTGTGAACCAAAGAACTTCATGAAAAGGAAGATCAGTTAAAAAGCAATCTTATGGCCATTTCTTTACTGTTTTCTTAATTTGGAAAGACTACAAGAATATTATGCCTTTTGTAGCAGACAAACCGAAAATGACACATATTACAAAGTGGAATGTGTAACAATCTGTATTCAAATACCATGCCAGTTACACATTATACCAATATAGTTTAATGTTGACATGAGTATTAAAATATTCTCCGTAGTCATAGATCATGAGTTTCGAACCAGCAAAAGGGAATTTGGAGACTGTTACAAGAACCTCAAAATGAAATGTTCTTGCTTATTTCAAATGTCAACACTTCCTCGATCTCTCTACAAATGAAAAAGAATGCCTTTTTTTTCTCATACTCACTTATGTCCAATAATTAGTGACTCCTACCATCAGATCCTTAATATTTCTGTTCATTTATCTCCCCATCCTTGTTCTTTTGCCTCCTTTAGAAACTGATTATATGCATAAATCCTGCCTATCTCCACTCACCATTTCAGCATCCATCTTCACTGAAAGATGAGAGATGACAGAGAGAACAGAGTTGGTGGGAGAAGCAACATCATAACACATCAACGCAAACAGCAGAGCTACAAGCTTGGTTGGAGGACTCATAAGCTGAGGAACTTTATGAACCTTATGTTTCAGTGCTCTCATCTGTTCATGAGCAACAGCTTCCTATCTTCCTGCATCACATCTCTTTTCTCTTTCAGGCCCTCATAAATGCTGGGTATCCAAAAGAAGCTTGAAGGAAGACAACCTTCCAGAGGAAGCAATATCAGTCACCCCAACCCTCCCAGAAGTTGGGATCAATATGTCCCAGGAGCAGCACCTCAAAAGTCCACCCTCATTTCTGTAAAGGATGACAGAAATAAAGATAATAAACTAGCTAGCCACATCTAAGAGCCAGGAAATACTGAGCTCCAAGCTCCAGCAGCGACAGTTATGCTGCAGGAGCAACCTCGGTTGGTGCATCTCCAGTTCCTTGCTCATTCCTTTGTCGCCACAATCCTGGTTACTTGGACACTTTTATCATATAATCTACAATGTGGCTTGATTTCAGCTCTATATCTGCTGCTCACATCAGCCAGGACTACAAAGTGTTTCTCTTATTCCCAGATTAAATACAGGGGACATGGCTGAGTATCTGAAAATAGAAGGACTGAGACTGTTCCCTGGTTCCCTGTCTAATAGTGTTACTGTGAGTGTTCTGACAAGGATGGAATGGAATCTACTCTGTTGGAGACTCATATTGCAGTGTCCTGGAGGGGACCTGGACAATCTTTGCCCATGAAAGAGGCCAGCTACTGTTAAATTGTCTCCTTTTGACACACTGCTCAGACATGGAAAAGAGGAGATTGATTAGTGCTCTTGTGAAATGCAGTCCAAGAAAGTTGGCAAATTATATTGGAGGGGATTGAAAAATATCTGTAATATGCTACCTTGGGAAGCAAAGGCTCCTACTGCATTTCTACTCAGACACCCTGCATGTTGGCTGGACACCCTGTTTCATTCAGAGACTCAATTTGTTAAATTTGCTACTGCTTTTCCAAGTTTTGAATTGCCCAGAAAAATAAAGATCAAATGTTCCCCTCAACAAGAAGTGAAAGGTGAGCAAAGTGACATAGTGTAGCAAAGGTTCATAGATTGTGATCTGGAAGTTGGAAATAATTTTGGCAATTTGGACAATGCAGTAATATGATCCTGGTGAGTTTGTATTGGCCTCAGGTTCAGGAGACTTCAGAATGTATCAGCTGGCCCAAGATTAGAAGATAACATATTTTTATGTTTAAAGGTGCTGGGGGGAGTATGGTATCATCAGACTCTCATGACATTTCAAATCATGTTGCTTTGAAGCAGACACCAACGTACAGAAAATAACTGTGAGTTAAAGGGATGAGGAAAGCAGTTGTAGCAATTTGTTTCTGGAGGTCACAGATGCAATATTAGTTCCACTTTTCCATGGGTGGGCTATGCTCAAACTAGGGCTGATAATTCTGCTGCAACACATGAAAACCATCTCAGCTTCAGTTTACTTGTTGAATACCTGAGTCTTCAGAAATAATGAATTTTCCTGTCAAATGCTTAATGGTATGATTATGATGTGTTGAGTGAATATGTCAGGGTGAACAGTAAAATGTGATAAATATCTGCAGAACTGAATCAAACCAAAGAACTCAGGAGCATCAACATCTTTAGTGCATGAATTATTGTCAACCTTGAGATCTAAGGTGTTTGTCATATCTTACACCCTCCTGACATTTCTAGTTCTATCATGATTTAAGTTATACTTAAATAACCTGCCCCATTGAGCTGCAGCATGCTTATGTTTGCACATGCTCAGAAGCCCAGCTCCAAGCCATCAATAATTTGTTTTGTGAAATATATGAGAAAGATCTGCTAATTCCTCTCATTTCCAGACATGGACGGCAAGATTGAGGTTTTATGAGGAAAGTGCTTTAACTCCCTCCAGCCACGTTCTATTCTTGAAGGCTCTCTTCTGGATCTGTACCTTCAAGTACTTGTTGAGCAGTTTCAGTTCATGGATTCATAGACCTTTACAGTAGAGAAAAAAGCCTTACAAGATGTGGGAGTCAGACTTGGGAATAATGATCGATGGAGGGTGTTGGTCAGATTTATGTAGGGAGAGGGTAACATCGGTGATCAATGCCAGACTAAGATTGGTACAATATAATTTCTTACACCAATTACATCTCACACCACAAAAATGACATAAAAGAAAATCAGGGATATTGGAAATGTACTTCAGGTGTGGGTTAGAAATTTGTACCTTTATATACTCCACATGGGCCTGCACGAAGGTGAGACCCTTTTGGTTGGAATTATCTAATATATTAACTTGGATTATGGGAAATGTTTTTCTGCTGGATCTGGAGCTGTATTTATTGGGAAACCTAGAGGACATGGGCAGAATATTAACTAAATTCCAAATGAAAATTTGTAGATATTGCCCTGTCAGTAGCAAAACAAATGCATTGTGATCAGCTGGAAGTCTGACTTCCCCTGCTTATCATTCGATGGACCACAGAGATGCACAATTGCATGGCCATGGAGAAAATAACATATAATTTAAGGAATAAGTATGACACTTTTGCCAAAATATGTCAACAATATCTAGAGTATGGATGACACTTTCCTTATTCTAATATATCCTAATTTAAAAGTATCATCTTCAAAAAGCATGAGCTACAATATTGAGAATTTTGATCTCTTTAATCCAATAAATCAAACTCGGTGCTGCTGCTTTATGTAGCTTTAATTCGTTGATAAAATGGATAAACATTTTGTATGTCTTCACATTATGCCTTTCATAATGATGAATAACAAAGCTTTTACTGTATAATGAAAGCGATTTTAAACATATATAAAGATACTCAAACTTTAAAGAGATGCAAAAAAGTATTTAAAGAAACAAAAAAATTCAAAGAAAAATTTCTCATGCTCACACCTTCATATCCTGAAGAATATGTCTGGCTGGATATTATGACATTTACATCATAGTCACTATGGTAACACTACAAACAATATTCTCTTAAAGAGACAACTAAAAATTGAAAAACACAAGGTTTTAACCTTTACAAGAGCACTTTGATGCACAGCTATAACAACAGCCCTCTGTTCTAAAAAGCTAACAAAATGCATAAAGACAACATCAATGAAGCACCTCAAAGAGTGGAATTAGAATAGAAAGACTGGTGGTACGCTGAAGTTTTCTTTTTCTTTTTACCATTTTCCTGTTTGTCACTTTAATTGCTTTAGTTGTTCAATTTTCAAAGTTTTGGAGGGGGGGGGAAGAAATTGTAAGAAAGCTGACATAGTGTTTGTATCTGGGAAGTGAAGTATACTAAAAGGAAGTGTAAATATGTTTAAAAAAAAGATTCAGATGTGATACTTTGTTTTTTTTAAAAATTAACGTGTTCAACCCGACCAAGGTGCAAACGTACACTAATCATATTTGTCCAGTTTGGTCCATAAACCTTCCCTGTTCATGTCCTGTTTTAATATCGAAATGTCTTTAACCATTGAAATTTTACCCACCTCTGTCACCTCCTCTGGCAGATCATTCCATATTCCTCCCTCCTTCTGTGTGAAAAACTCACCCTGAATCCTCTTAAATCTTTCCCCACTCGTCTTATTCCTAAGCCTTCTCATTTTTGAGAGATGATGGAGGAGGGGGCTCAGGTTAAGTGTGGGAGCTCAAGGGAAAGAGGGGAAGGGGGGAGATTAGTATTGGGTCTGGGGTGGGATATGAACTCAAGTGAGGTCCCTAATATGAGCAATCGCAGGGGAAGAAGAAAAGAAAGCTGATAGGGCAACTGAGAAAAGGCCAGAAGAAGCTTTGGTTCCTTTATTGTCATATAACAATACACGATATTTGTCAACTTTTGCCTGCCATGAAGGAAAACAAAGAGTTGCCATTAGCATTGACCGGCTCCCCCAGTAATAATAGAATGAGAAGCAAATAAGGCGAATCCAGAGATGTTGAGAGTCTGTGGTCTCTGCAGCCTCACAGACTCCTGTTTAATCCATTAGAAATTCCATATCCAAACCTCTGATACAGTGAGGAAGCTATCAGTGCCCAAGGCCCTTCGGGAGCCCTCCTTGCCCCAATGGCACCCTCTCAAATTCTGATTCTGATACTTCGTTCCCATGAGCCAGTTTCCAGCATCCTGCAGGCTGGTTGTGAGTCCTTCGACCACAAGGTCATCACAGCCTAGGTTGGCCCTTCAGCCACTGAGCCACTCACTGATCTGCTGCTGTGACTGACAGAGAATCAGGAGTCTCAAGGGGGGAGGTCCAGGTGGAAATTTATGAGTCAGAACTTAGAACATAGAAAACTACAGCACAGTACAGGCCCTTCGGTCCTTGATGTTGTGCCAACCCATATATTCCTTTAAAATAAAAGTACTAAACCCTACTCATCCCATAACCCTCTATTTTTGTTTCATCCATGTGCCTGTCTAAGAGTCTCTTAAATGCCCTCAATCTTTCAGCCTCCACCACCATCCCAAGCAAGGTGTTCCAGGCACCCACAATTCTCTGTGTAAAAAAAAATCTTACCCTGATGTCTCCCTTAAACTTCCCTCCCATAACTTTGTACCACATGTCCTGCCTTTCTTCCCTTTGCCTGGCATCTGCCAATCGACAGCCTCTGTCTATTATGTTATCCTTCCACCTGGTTCACTAAAGCCCAGATGGGACCAATGTCTTAACCCTCCCACCCTGTCCTCTTTACACTTGCTTCTCTTCTACGTATCGCCAGTCTCACTAAAGGCTATTGGCCTGACATGAGGACAATACTTTTTCCTCCACTGATGTTGCTTGACCTGCTGAGTTATGCTGGCAGATTGTGATTTAATATATGTAGGTTACTGTTCTCTATCTGCATCTAGAGACCAGTGGCAGATACAAAGAAAATTATTGAAAGTACAATTGTGAATTCTGAACCTATGTCCAGAACTCCTGAACACAGCAGCTCAATTTTTAAGTTTAGGAGAAAGTGAATGCAGAGACATTTGAGCATCAGCTGTGACTTGGGTGAAAACACTTGCCTTTGCATGAAAGGTGAAGGGTTTGAATTACAATCCAGAGACATTCTAAACAGACTCCTCTGTGCTGGTGTGCGGGATGTCCGCTCACCATATTTTAGAGAATTTGTTCTTGTTCTTAGTGCTTGTGATAGTACAGATTCTATCACCAATGTGTATATGTACAGATGGTAGTGTAGGATGACTGTGATTGGCTGAGAGTGTAGCCACACCTACTGGCAGGTCTTAAAGGATTGCTCCTCGCCAGACCAGGTCATTCTGGACTGGTCGACCTACTTGTGATATGCTCCAGTCTTTTAGTTAATAAAAGCCTTGGTTGGATCAACAAGTCTTTGGTTCTTCTGACACACATTACAATTTTATTAACTAAAAGACTGGAGCATATCACAAGTAGGTTGGCGGCGGCGACGGCAATGGGTCGCTGGTCGGCAGCGGCGGCGACGGCCTTTGAGGTCAGGGCTGGGGCCTGGTCAGACGTTAGGGTGAATGACATCGCGGTGAGGGTGGGTTGTACCTTCCGTGCTCGGTGTCTGCCCCATGACGTCAGGTGCTGCCGTGCAGTGGAGTACTCGCTCTCATTGGACAAGAGCTCTTAAGAAGAAGTGTTTGAAATGGAGAATGGGGATTTGGCTTCGCACGAGGCATTGTGTTTGATGGTGGCCATTTTGGAGTGACAGACTGCAGCAAAGTGGCCATTTTTAAGGCACTTCTGGCACCTGATTTTTCTTGCCGAGCACTGGGATCTGCTGTGCTTGTTCTTCCCGCAGAAATAACACTTTGGGGTTGCATCGGTCAGCATAGCGACAGTAGTAGGGTACTGGGTTAGTCCCCAGCCGGCAGCGGGTCCCTGGTCGACAGCGGTGGCGGCGGGTCCCTGGTCAGTGGTTTTTCAGATGGTGGCATTCTCTCTTTCGACTTGCCCATTACCACGTGGGTTATAGCTGGTGGTCCTGCTTGAAGGAATACCACACTCCAGAAGATACTGCCGCAGTTCTGCGCTCATAAATGAGGACCCCTTGTCATTGTAGATGTAATTGGGGTACCCGAAGATGGCGAAGATGCTGTGCAGGGCCTCTATAATTGAGGAGGCAGTCATGTCCAAGCAGAGCACAGCAAACGGGAAGCGGGAGTACTCATCAATGGCTGTAAGGATGTAGGTGTTACAGTTGGTCGATGGTAGGGGCCCCTTGAAGTCTACGCTGAGACGTTCAAAGGGGTGGGTGGCTTTGAGGACATGGGTGTTCTCCGAATGGAAGAAGTGGGGCTTGCACTCAGCGCACACTGGGCAGGCTCGGGACATGGAGCGAATCTCCTCGACCGTGTAGGGCAGGTTGCGAGATTTGACAAAGTGCGCGAATCTAGTTACCCCTGGATTACAGAGCTCCTTGTGGAGTTTCTGCAGCCTGTCCAGTTGCATGTTGGCGCAAGTCCCCCTGGAGAGCGCATCTGCCGGGTTGTTGAGTTTACCTGGCCGATACAGTATGTCATAATTAAATGTGGAGAGCTTGATTCTCCACCTGGCAATTTTGTCATTCTTGATCTTACATCGCAGGGTATTGCCAAACATGAAGGAGACCGCACGTTGGTCAGTCAGCAGCGTAAAGCGCCTGCCAGTGAGGTAGTGTCTCCAACAACGTACTGTCTCGACAATGGCTTGGGCCTCCTTCTCGACAGAGGAGTGTCAGCTCTCAGGACCCTGGAGGGTTCTGGAGAAGAAGGCTACGGCCGGCCTGGTTCAAAGTGGTGGCCAGTGCAAAGTCAGATGCATCGCTTTCGACTTGGAATGGAATGGACTCGTCGATGGCAGGATGTGCTCACTACAATCTATCCGCTCCCTCCTATGCACTGCGACCAATGCCAACCCCCATGAAAGGATGTTCTCTTTCCCGAGGAAATCCAAGTCGGGTACGACCATACCAGCATAGCTCACAGTTCCCGGTCCAGTCCTTTTATGACACCATGTCCGGTACACTAAGAACAACCCCTTGGTTGACCGAGTGACTCTGCTCCATGTCAACCCACATTATGCCTACATTGAGTACCCGGATGGACGGGAGGACACTGTCTCAGTAAGCCAGATCAGGTGCAGCAGTGCCTTTAACCCAACATCCCCCTATTTCTTCTCCCCCAGGTCATGTGCTTGAACAGAGGGACCAGCTCAGGCCAGTCTGTCGACAACGCGATTGGGGAAGTGAGCAAAGCAGTGGCCGCACCCAGCGACACGACTCGGGCGAATCCAATCCCAGCACCACGGGGGTCACACCGGATGGTCAGGCCCCCTGACCGGTACAGCCCCAAACCTCCATCCACCCTGGGGTCAGTTCTCAAAGAAGGGGTGAATGTGATAGTACAGATTCTATCACCAATGTGTATGTATACATATGTACAGACGGTAGTATAGGATGACCGTGATTGGCTGAAAGTGTAGCCACACCTACTGGCAGGTCTTAAAGGATTGCTCCGAGGGCGTGGCAAGATGGCGTAGGGAACAGACGTGCCTTCCAGACCTCTCCTGACTCTGATTTATTGTTTTGTCTTTAAGTGCCCGTTAAAGTTCTTTTAAAAGTTTATAAATAATAAGAGGTGTTGGATTAGTGCCTAATGGTTTATATGCAAAAAAAGAGGTAAAAGAAAACATCAACAGACTGTTAAAAAACTACATTTTCCAAAATTGTCTGAGCCTACTTGTTTACAAGAAGCCAGGACTCAGTGTAGAATGGATCCAGAGGAAGACATGCAGAGTTTGGCATTGAAGCTCCGTTTTAAGCCGGTGAGGCTCTTTGAAGGTCGCATTCAACAGCTTTCGGACCAAGGAGCTGGACGGGTGCCAGTATTTCACACAATGGCCACTGTGAGTGCTGTTACTCAGTCTTTGACAGTTGAATCAGCTGGGGCGCCACCAGCTGGAGAGTTAAAGAGCTGTCATTCGACTGCTACAGTGGTGGCGCAGCAAAATGCATCTTCAATTACAACGGTTTTTCCAGACATCGATTCAGTGAAGATGATTAAAGAGATTTGGCTTAAAGATAACCCTGATCTTCAGTCTCCTGGCATTGCTGGGGGGACTTCGAGAGGGATTTTTATACGAAGTCAAACTGCTAGAAAAGATACTAAATTAAAGGAAGGGACAGAAGATCCCGTGATCTCTAAGGAACAGCAAGACCCCATTATGCCTGAATCTACTTCTGTTGAAATGTCTGTTAAGGATCTTGAAGATAAGATATATTCTGTATCGAGTCACTTAGCTAATTTTGTGAACCTGTTTATTTCCAAGATTAATGCGATGGCGGAAGTCATTAATGGAGCTTTTAAGCTTGAAACCATTGAAAGATTTGAAATGTGTGATCAAGGTTTAATCGATGCACAGGATCAACTGCAAGATGAAAATAGAATAATTGAAACATTCCAGATTCAAAATAAAAATTTAGCAAAAAAGGTTGATTATTTGGAGAATCAATCTAGACGGAACAACGTGAAAATTGTTGATTTGCCAGAAGGCATAGAAGGACCAGATCCAAGAAAATTTTTTACTGAATGGATTCCACGAGTGTTAGGACAGGATAAATTCCCTGAAGGTTTAATACTGGAACGTGCTTATAGAGTTTTAAGAAGAAAATCTTTTTCAGGACAGAATCAAAGATCTGTTTTGATCCTTTGTTTAAACTATTGTGACAGAGAGACAATTTTACATATGGTTACTAGAAATGCCCAGCAAAATAGATCTCCTTTGATGGTTCAGAATAATCCTGTTTTCTTCTATCAAGATTTGAGTCAAGAAATTATGTTTCAACGACGCAAATTTAATTCTGTGAAAGAACGGTTGTGGAAAAAAAGACATAAGGCAACATTCAGGTATTCTGCGGTACTGAAGATTTTTTAGGATGGAAATTAGCCAAAGTTCTTTGACAATCCTAAAGAGGTTATGGACTTTGCTCAGTCTCTACCAATCATGCAGTTTCAGGAATAATGTAGTCCTTCAAGGTCTCCAAAGAGAGTGGAGATGTAAGGTGGGATCCAGATTTTTAAAAGAAATGGAAGCAATGGTGACCGAAGTGGTAACGTTGATTTAAAAAAATAAATCTTCTATTTTTTTTTGAGAAGAGTTTAAATAGTTTAAATAATGATGATAGTTTTATGAAATGGGAGTTGGGAGAGGGAACTGGGTGGGCACTAGTTTCCAGAAGTCATCAGCTACCTGTGAGTTATCTCACACCCAATATTTTGGGGGAGTTACCGCTTTGGACGGTTTAAACAGGAGGAGGTAGTTGTGACCTCCGACCTGTTTTTTTTTTCTTTTTAATTTTTGGGTTAAGAAGTGAAGGGTTTTTTAAATTATTTTTTAAAATAAATAATTTTTTTTAACTCTTTTTGTTTTCTGATTGTAATTGAGAGGGAATTAGGAGGTTTTTTTTCTATCCTTTTTTTCTCTTTTTTTGGGGTTTTTTTTTCTCTTTTTTCTTTCTTTTTTAAGAGGATGATGTCACAGAAGATAATAAGTCAAAAATTGAGGATGTTGAATTAGATGAAGAGGAAGATGAGGGGAAAGGTGATAAGAAGAAGAAGAAGAAACTTAAGTACAAATACATTGAGGGAGAAGAGTTTAATAAAATTAAGTTAATTTCAATAGAGAATTTTGAAGATGTTATAAATGAAGAATATGGAGAATTTTATGAGTTTGAACTTTTTTCTTTTTTTTTCTTTTTATATAAGGGGAGGGGAAGGGAATAAAAAGTTTATCTGATT
The DNA here is from genome assembly GCF_036971445.1 of Narcine bancroftii. Taxonomy (NCBI): domain Eukaryota; kingdom Metazoa; phylum Chordata; class Chondrichthyes; order Torpediniformes; family Narcinidae; genus Narcine; species Narcine bancroftii. Next base: position 66,557,783 of record NC_091472.1, read on the forward strand.
GTTTTTCTAAGGGATGTTTTTGTTCTCTCGATGAATTATAAAGGAAACTTGGTATTAATGGAAATTCTGTATTTATGTATTATTAATTATGATTTTTTGTATAACAGATATGTGGTTGATATATGATTTTAATATTTGAATTTAGTTTTAAAGTGGATTTCATTTGTTAAATACATGAATTATGTTTGATTTAAATATATGTTTAAGGGTATTATTTTATTATTGACATTTTTTTTGTTGTTAGTAATTTTTTTTGTTGTTAAGTTTTATCCTTTTTTTGTAAGTGGGTTTTTTTCTATTTTATTTACAACATTGTTAATTAATTCTTCACTCTTTATTTTGGGGGGGAGGGTTGGATTAATTTTAAATTAGATGATTAATGTTGTGTTATAATTATTGGGGGGGTTAATTTGTGTAGTTTAATGATGTAGTATTCTCATTTTATTATCTTATTTTTTATTATTTCTTTAAATGTAATTTTTATTTTATTCATGTTATAAAATTTGAAATAAAGTTTAAAAAAAAAGGATGCTCCTAGCCAAACCATTCTGAACTGGTCGACCTACTTGTGATATGCGCCAACATCTGTTAGTTAATAAAAACCTTGGTTTGAATCAACAAGTCTTTGGTTCTTTCCACGTGCATTACAGTGCTGACTTGCAAATATTTATACCTCAATTACTAAAATAAAAATCACCCAGATTATCTGGTCATTTATACATGACTGCCTCTGGGACCCTACTGAGGATACATTAGAGTGGTAGACCAACAGTGACTGCAATTTATCAGTCAATTTTAAACTTATCAATCAGCCTCTGGGATATAAGCCTGCCTCTGAAGTCTCACTCAGAGTTACTGCAGCAACAGCCAGCCTGTTGTACAGAGAACAAAACAAAGGACTCCACATCACCTTTGTTGACCTCACCAAAGCCTTCGACACCGTGAGTAGGAAAGGGCTTTGCCAAATACTAGAGCGCCTCGGATGGCCCCCAAAGTTTCTCAACATGGTTATCCAACTGCACGAAAACCAACAAGGTTGGGTCAGATACAGCAATGAGCTCTCTGAACCCTTCTCCATTAACAATGGCGTGAAGCAAGGCTGCGTTCTCGCACCAATCCTCTTTTCAATCTTCTTCAGCATGATGCTGAGACAAGCCATGAAAGACCTCAACAATGAAGATGGTGTTTACATCCGGTACCGCATGGATGGCAGTCTCTCAATCTGAGGCGCCTGCAAGCTCACACCAAGACACCAGAGCAACTTGTCCGTGAACTACTCTTTGCAGATGATGCCGCTTTAGTTGCCCATTCAGAGCCAGCTCTTCAGCGCTTGACGTCCTGTTTTGCGGAAACTGTCAAAATGTTTGGCCTGGAAGACAGCCTGAAGAAAACTGAGGTCCTCCATCAGCCAGCTCCCCACCATGATTTCCAGCCCCCCCACATCTCCATCGGGCACACAAAACTCAAAACGGTCAACCAGTTTACCTATCTCGGCTGCACCATTTCATCAGATGCAAGATTCGACATCGAGATAGACAACAGACTCGCCAAGGCAAATAGCGCCTTTGGAAGACTACACAAAAGAGTCTGGAAAAACAACCAACTGAAAAACCTCACAAAGATTAACGTATACAGAGCCGTTGTCATACCCAAACTCCTGTTCGGCTCCGAATCATGCGTCCTTTACCGGCATCACCTACGGCTCCTAGAACACTTCCACCAGCGTTATCTCCGCTCCATCCTCAACATTCATTGGAGCGACTTCATCTCCAACATTGAAGTACTCGAGATGGCAGAGGCCGACAGCATCGAATCCACGCTGCTGAAGATCCAACTGCGCTGGGTAGGTCACGTCTCCAGAATGGAGGACCATCGCCTTCCCAAGATCGTGTTATATGGTGAGCTCTCCACTGGCCACCGAGACAGAGGTGCACCAAAGAAGAGGTACAAGGACTGCCTGCCACATTGACCACCGCCAGAGGGCTGATATCGCCTCAAACCGTGCATCTTGGCGCCTCACAATTCGGCGGGCAGCAACCTCCTTTGAAGAAGACCGCAGAGCCCACCTCACTGTCAAAAGACAAAGGAGGAAAAACCCAACACCCAACCCCAACCAACCAATTTTCCCTTGCAACCACTGTAACCGTGTCTGCCTGTCCCGTATCGGACTTGTCAGCCACAAACGAGCCTGCAGCTGACGTGGACATTACCCCTCCATAAATCTTCATCCGCGAAGCCAAGCCAAAGAAAGAAAGAACCTTGTGTGTGTCTAGTTCTGTCTAACAGTGCACCATAGGGAAGGAGAGTGTTAGCTGAATTCGGAGAATACAAATGGTCAACATCAAGAGAGTGAGGCATTCCATGATGGAGAGGTGGGGAATGGAGAGGAAGAGGTGGAGGTTAAAAGGGAGATGGGTATGTGATTAAACAGGCTGTGGAAGTTGGGGGAAATGGGGGGGGGGGGGGAAGAGGGCTCATGGAAACTATCAGGTTGGGAGAATAAGGAGAATGAGGGAGTGTAGACTGAAGCTGGGAGAGGATCAGGAAGAGGGTGAAGCTAAAAAGGGGCATTATGGGCAAGATCCTGAGTGCTCATGTGTTTGCGTATGTCTACTTGTGGATGCGTGAGCAGAGTCTGTTCTCCAATTATCCAGAAGGAATTCACACAGACATCTTCAGCTCCTCAGAATTTGAGTTCTCTACCCTGAGGGAATATTGAAGAAGATTATAATGATTCCTTGGATGTGCTTTGTCAAATGTTATATGCTTTGTGGAGTGTTGTGGAATGTCATTATTTAAATTGAATTTTTTGTTCCATTGGTATATTTCAGACATGGTGAATTGCAATACTGCAATGAGCCTGCCTCTCAAGCTGTTCTGAATTCAGATCAGCATAGTGATTTATTGGATCTGAGCTGATATGTCCAACACCCATATCAATTCTCTGATCTCCCGACCCTCCCCCTCCACAATCTCTACTCCCATAGAACTACCTTCATTTTCATGAAAGCTTAGAGCTCCTTGGTGTCACATTGTAAAAAATTGCAATTGCTGCACAGAAGCCCATGGAAACATTCACCACAAATTCTTACACCTTTTCTGAACATTTAGAATGTCAAAAACATTTTAATTTTGTTCAGCGCCATCAGCAAAAAAAAAGAAAAATATGACGCCAACGCTGGAGCTGCTGTAACAGCAGATCCGGGGAGAGTAGGGAGTGGGGAGCAGAGACACAGCATTATTTTGTGGGGTCCTTCTTCTCAGTCCTACTGCCAACGGCTCTGTACAGGATTTAAAAGGCCTGTTAAAGAGGCCAACAATGTTTTATTTAAAATTCTGCAACTGCAGGGTCTGGACTCAAGATGGCACCACCTGAATTCAGCAGCGGCCACAAGAGGTTGCAGACTCGGGGGAGCAGCAGACTGGCGATGGGGAGAACATCCCTGTTAAGAAGGAGAACCTTGAGGACATTGACCATGGTGGTGGACCAGTGAAGGTGTCTGCAGCTGAAGGACACACACAGGCAGCTGACTGTTGGTGACTTGTGGGTGAAGAACCCGCACAGTCTGTGGCCTGTTGGTGACTTGAGGTCAAAGGTCTCCCACCAGTTTGCAGGCTACTGGAGAATGGCTCATGAGGACCAGGTATTGGAACTGAGGTTCTAGAAGGTGCTGAGGGCAAGAATGGCCCCTGAAGGGCTTTGGGCACTGAAGGCTTTCTCATTATATCAGAGGTTTGGATCTGGGCTCAGGACGCTGATAGGTTGGAGTGAAGTGGAGTCTTGTGCAGCTGCAGAGGCTGGGAGAGCACTGGGGGCGAATCCACGGACACTCAGTGACTCTGAGGGCACTCCCCATTGATTCTCTTTCTCTGACTGTAAGGGGTGCCAGTGAATTTTTGTCTGCCTTATGGTAGACTAAAGGCAATTTGGTGCAATATTACAATTCTGTTTTATTGCATGACAATAAATAGTTTTTGTATCTGTACCACCTGTCATACAATATTTTTAATTTACAATTTTAGAGAGTATAAGAGTATTTACAGTGCACCTATTAGATAATTTTATTGATAACAATTGATCATAGCTATGCAATCTCTTTATAGATTGAAGATATTGTATAATTTTGTTGGAGACAGAGCTCGAGATAAAATAAACATTTTAACAGCTCACAACTGATTATTTGGCATAATTGTACACTGCACAAAAGCATATTGCAGGATAAAAATGTATTAACTCTAAAAATAAGCTAATATTCTCTGGGAATTGTGTAAAATATAAAATTATTCATGTGAAATTGAAAATTATTTTAAGCAGAAACTCAAGTTGTTAAATCACAATAAAAATTCTATGGTTTAATTTCATGGATGAGGTATCATTGAGAAATAAGTATTGAGGTTTATTTGCTATCATTTGAAAATAATTCCAATGAAAATTATTATAGTACATCACAAAATTTTACTCTGTTTCTCTTTCCACAGACACTGCCCATCAAGAGACTACAGTTTTATCTATTTGCATGACTGACATTCATTTAATAGGCGTTCTTTCTTCAAACAATGCAGCCTCCCCTCTACCAGCATCGACTTAGCCCTCACCCCACATCCTCATGTTACCCACACATCTGTCCTAGCCCCCTCTACCCCCACGTGTAACAAGGACAGGATTCCCCTTGTCCTCACCAACCACCCCACAAGCCCTCACATCCAAAATCTCTGCCATTTCTGCCATATGCTTCATGATCCCACCATCAGACTCATCCTCCCCTCTCAGCCTTCCACATGGACCTCTCCCTCTGTGACTCCCTTGTCCACTCCTCCATTTCCACCTACTGCCCCCTTGGCACCTACCCCTGCGACAGCAGGAAATGCTCCACTTGCTCCTGCACCACCATTCGGGGCTCCAAACAGTCTTTCCAAGTGAAGCAACACTTCATTTGTGTATCTGCATGGGGTCATGTACTGTATTCAATGCTCCTGTTGAGATCTCTTTTGCATCAGAGAGTCTGGACGTATTCTAGGAGATTGCTTTGTTGAGTACCTCAGCTCTGTCTGCCAGAATAGTGTGGATCTCCCAGTGGTCACCCATTTCAAGTCTCTACCCCTTTCCCTTGCTGACATGTCTCCCCATGGATTCATTAACAAATTGAAAGAACAACACGTTATATTCCGTCTGGGCACTCTGCATCCTGATTGCTTCACATTGACTTTTCCCCCCTCACCCGTCCATCCATATGTCTCCTTTCCTCTTGCTCTGTCACGCTCTTTTCCCTTTACCCTCTATCTCTTTTGCCTCAGCTCTTCATTCACAGAGCCAACCACCCACCTTCGCCCCCCCATAATTTCTCACTTTTCCTTTCTCCTAATCTCTTCTCCATCTCTAATCAATACCTTTTATCTGTTAGTCCGAACGCCAATTCTTTTATTCATACTTTGCCTGCTTTTGAAATACCTTGAAGAAGAACATCAGTAATTTATTTTTACCTCCTATAAGCTCCTCCAGCATTTCTGTGTTTTTACTACAATCACAGCTTCTGCAGGCTTTAGTGTTTCATTCTTCACATACTTGGCTGTTGAAATATAATTATACATGGTGATATAAAACTTAAAATGTAGACTCTGACTCTCTCCATTTATTATTTAGTCCACAATCCAGGAAGCAGAATCTCAGCTGTCGTCATCCTTACCAGTAATACCACTTATAATTATCGCTATCCTTCGGTGTTATGGACAGATTCTCAGAAACCTCAGATTCAAGGCTGGTGGTAAGTAATTGAGCAAACAATGCACCAATTTTAAAATATGTCTCAGAACCAATGGCCTGACAAAATGTAACTCCTCTTCCCAGTACATTCAACCTCTTCCTTCATGATGCAGTATTTCTCCAGAGATTCCCCAGCCTGAACAACCCTTTTAAGATACTCGGCCTTCTGTGAATTCAAGATGATAGACACCTTTCTTGATTCTGATGCTCATGGTTTGCTGAAGTTGCCTTGGGTTCCATGGAAGACATCATTTAAATGATTGCAACACCTTAATATTGTATTTCTCAATATCCCTCAATCCAAATGATAAACCTTCAACTCAGATACATAATGAGGGCTTCCATCACAAATGGAAGTACAAGAGCAGAATCATTTGTTTGGTTCTCTGGCCTGTAACTAATTAAACTATTAGCTGCTCTGAAATAAAAACAGAAGATGCTTGAAACAGTCAAAAGGTTAGGCAGCATCTGTGGAAAGCGAAACAGAAGCAGAGTTGACATTTCTGGCTGGAAGCCCCTCAGTTAGAAAACATGTTAGTATAAAGTTACATTTCTGGAACCCACTCAAAGTACAACTATGTAGAATGTGGTATAAAGAAACTCTATTCACTTTTTCAGTGTTTCCGATTGCTTCTGCTTTATTTAATAATCATCCATTTACCCTCGTGCTTCAAACACCGGAAAGAGCAAAATAACAAACATTTCAGGTTAAGCACTCTTTTTGAAGGCACACATGGGCACATCTCACACGTGGGTATAGAGCAGTCACATGTGGGCACATCTCACATGTGGGTATAGAGCAGTCACACAGATTCAAATTTATTGTCGGAGTACATGTATGACATTATAAGCATCCCTGAAATTCTTCTTTCTGCGGGTGAGGCAGAATTATCACTTACTGGTAATGCAAAAAAAAACTGTACACAGCATAGACATGTAAACAAATAAAGAACTGCAAACAGTTAATGAATGTAAACAAACTGCAATACAGAGAGAATAAAGTAATCAATAAAGTGCAAAAGGAAGACTCCTTAAATGAGTCCCTGATTGAGTTTGTTGTTAAGGAGTCTGATGGTGGAGGGGTAGCAGCTGTTCCTGAATATGGTGGTGAGTCTTGTGGCAGCCATACCTGTTTTTCTCTGATGACAGCGTTATCTGTAGATGTACTCAACAATGGAGAGGGTTTTACCTGTGATGTCCTGGGCTGTGTCCACTACTTTTTGGAGGGCTTTATACTCAGGGGTATTGGTGCTCCCATACCAGACGGTGATGCAGCCAGTCAGCACACTTTCCATCAAACATCTATAGAAATTTGCCAGGGTTTCCGATGTGATATCAAACCTCCGCAAACTCCTGAGGAAGTAGAGGCACTGATATCATTAATGGATTGGATCCAGGAAAGATCCTCTGAGATAGTGACTCCTAAGAACTTATATTTTCTCACCTTCGGGAGCTGCTGATTGACGCTAGATGGGATAAGATGCATTGCGGATAGCTTCTACCTTTTAATGTAAATTCCTGCTTGACTTATTATAATTTTGTTACAAGCCCAATTTGTGATCTATTAAATTTTCTCTGTGGAGAAATTTACTCACAGATGGAAATAATTGAAAAAAATGAAAAGACCCTATCTATACATTTAACCAAAAGAGAAATAAAAATGGATTCTATGCTGGAGATTTTATCCTCTAAAATTTCAGGTCTGAGCACCAAAATTGATGAGCTTAAAGAATTGACTATACAACATAACCAACAGATTCAGTCCCTGGAGAATGTTGCATCTGAGTATGGAGATAGAATTACAGCGATTGAAAGTGGCCAAACAACATATGCTCTTACTCTAGAAAGACTGATCAGCAAAGATATTGACCTGGAAAACCGAAGTCAACATCTTAATGTGAGAATCATTGGCCTTAAGGAAGATAAAGAGACTGGGGCCCCAGTGGAGTTCTTTGCTCAAATGATTTACGAGCTGTTTAAGGATTGAGGATTAAACAAACCACCTATTCTCGATCAGGCTCGCAAATCTCTTTCCCCCAGATTGACTTCTGCTTGAAAGCCACATTCTGCTATTATCTGTTGCCATTACTTTCAAACTAAAAATCAAGTTATTGAACTAATTTGCTCTTTTGGGAATTTGGATTATAAAGGAGAAAGAATTCATATTGTACAAGATTATTCTCCTGAGGTCATGCAGGAGAGAACCACCTGCAAACTGATTAGGTCAGAAGTTTATGCGAAAGGCTTTAAACCTATTCTTATGTTTCCTGCTTGTCTCCATATAATATTGTCAGATAGGTCACTGAAATTTATTAAGTCAGTACCTGAAACCAAGAAGTTTTTGCATGAAGTTTCTGCATCCTCTTCGGGAACACGCTTGAAATAAATAAATTAATAATTTTTTGGGTTTGTTTGCTTTTTTTACTCCTTGGTCTATCCTTAGGTTAGATGGAGGGGTTTATTTAATTTTATGGATCATTGGAGTTGGTTATATGCAGCCTTTTACATGTTTAAATTTAATATGTCTTGTTTGATTTGTAAAAATTTTCTCTTTTGAGTCATCTGACTGAAAATGTTTTATCCTTTCGCTGATAAGTTTTGTATGTGACTTTTTCCAGTACTTCGTTTTAGTGCTATCTAAGGTTTTTTTGATGACCTTTTAATGATCATTTATTTTATTAGTTAGGGGAAAACTTAAGAAAATATACTGGTTATGGATTGGCATTTTTTTTCAATAGGATGTGGTAAAGTTTATTTTGAATATTTCAGTCAATCATAGCTGATTTTGCAGGAAAAAGGTTCTGTTGTAATTAGAGTTATGCAAACCAGGATTTTTTTAAAACTGATTAGGGGGGATTTTCTATTTTAGGCTTTTTTAAAGGGGGCTATTTAGTGTTAATTTAAGGGTTAATATAGCTTTCTGTTATTTTTTTTCTCTCTTGGACATATTTTTCTGTGATTCATGATTTGTCACCTGCATGTCAGGCCTTTGTTGGTGTTTTATAGCTGCAGGAATTTTTTCCTATTGTCGGATTTTGTTTCCTTCCAGCTGGGAAATATGGTGAAGATGAGTAACTGGCTTTGTTTCTTTTAACTATCTGGTGAAGAGAAGCAAAATTTTTGATCAAAATAAAAAAAAATTAAACATGTGATCACATATTTGAAAGGAAGACAATCCTTGTTTTTTTTTCAAATTTTGGAAGGGATAATAATTTCATTCATCGTTTCATTTTAAGTAGAGAGGCATTGTCTCTTCTTATAGATGCAGCCACTTCATTTCTACATTTTATAACTATTTCTGATGTAAATGGTTGATATTTAATTATTACTGGATCTCTTAATAACAAAAGGGTTGCCTTGGTGAATATTTATGCCCCTGTATGGGACAACATTGACTTTTTTAAACATCTTTTCTCTGCCTTACCCAACCTGAGAGAATATGCTTTGATCATGGGAGGAGGCTTCAGTTGCTGGCTTGGTCTAGCGAAGGATAGGTCTTCTCCTAGACTGACAAAGCTAAACAGATCTGCTGCTTATATTAATTCTTTTCTGCTTGATTGTGGCTTAATGGATATCTGGCATTTTCTGCACCCTAAAGATAGAGATGATTCCTTTTTTTCCCATATAACCATATAACCACTTACAGCACAGAATAGGCCAGTTCAGCCCTACTAGTCCATGACGTAACAAATCCCAACCCTCCTAGTCCCACTGACCAGCACCCGGTCCATACCCCTCCAGTCCTCTCCTCTCCATGTAACTATCCAGTCTATCCTTAAATGTAACCAATGATCCCACCTCAACGATGTCTGCCAGAAGCTCATTCCACATCCCTACCACCCTTTGCATAAAGAAATTTCCCCTCATGTTCCCCTTATAATTTTCCCCCTTCAATCTTAAACCATGCCCTCTAGTTTGAATCTCCCCCACTCTTAATTGAAAAAGCCGATCCACATTTACACTGTCTGTCTCTTTTAAAATCTTAAACACCTCTATCAAGTCCCCCCTCAATCTTCTTCGCGCCTTGTATCCCATATGCACACCAGAATTGATTCTTTTTTTTGATAGTTAGTTCCTTACGTTAATAATTGCGAATATAAATCCAGGACTATTCTGACCATGCACCCTTGCTTCTTGCTTTTCAATTTCCGGATTGTCCACCAGATGGCAGGCAGTGGCATTTCAACACTTCTCTGCTTTCAGATCAAGAATTTACAGATTTCATGAAACAACAAATTATTATTTTTTTAATTAATTATTCTGAGCAATTTCTACCTTGACTGTCTGGGGTACATTTAAAGCATTTATCAGAGGGCATATTATTTCATATTCTTCCAAATTAAAGAAATTTAGAATTAAAGTGTCTGAGCAAAAGGTTGAAGAAGATTGATAAACAGTATGTTTATACTATAAATCCTGAACTTTTTAGGGAAAGGGTAATAAAAACAGGCCAGAAATGACTTATTACTTACTTATTCTTGTTACAAGATCAAACCAGCAACTACAAAGAAGGCATATCACAAAGGAGTAAAGATGAACAATTACTTTATTAACAAAAATTCATCTTCAAACTTTAATTCAAAATCCCCCCTTTTATAACAATGCCCACTGGTTACTATGCAAAATTCTATAACAGTGTAAAACTAATAAATTCCCCACCCTAAATATAACATGTAATTAAAGTCTAAGTTATATTTCCAACCAGCCCACAGAAAAACTTAGACACAAAACAAACACAAAGCACACAAGACTCACAGAACTTCGATCTCAACCGAAGCAAAGATCATAAACAAAATTCAGTTTGTTTGGTAAACTGAAGCCAAAAGATCTTTGAGAGAGAAAGAGAGCACAAAATTCAAAGTTGTCTTCTTGTGTTGCTTGCAGAGAGAGGAACAATGGCTTAGTCCGGTTCCTTTTGGCTGCTTTCGGAATGTTCATCCCTTTTAAAATGCCCAACATTCTAAACTGCCTCCCAGACAATGACTCTGCTTGGGTCTCCTTCCACTTCACAGCCACATCCAGTGGTGGTTTGTCTTCCCAGTCCAGAAATTTCTAGATAATTTTCTGCACATGCCCAGTCCGTCTCCCACTCTCTCAGCAATCCACCTTCACCTTGGCTCTCTAAGGCAAATTGTCACTTTCCAACACAAAGCCACACAACACATAGCTGAATACACAACACACAACTCTGTAACAATCCTATTGAAACACAGCACCTCAGAAGCAAAAGACTTTTTTTTTATGTACATAGAGAGAAATCTGGGAAGGAGCTGGAAAATCAATTAAAAACTGCATCAGTCAAGAGGAAAATTACCAAAATTCGTAAGCAGGATGGGGATCTGACGGTGGATCATAAAGAAATAAATGATGCTTTTAAAGCTTTTTTCAAGAATTTATACACATCAGAATCCCCTCCTGATAATATACGTATGGACAATTTTCTGAACGATTTGTTACTACCAGACTTCTCTCCTGTCTGGCAATATAAACTAGACTATCCCATATCATTAGAGACAATTTCTAAAGCAAATGGAGCATTACAATCAGGAAAGGCTCCTGGCCTTGATGACTTCTCAGTTGAATTTTATAAATCATCTGTTCAATGAATTGCTTCTCAATTATTAACAATTTTATCAGATGCTTTGTCCGAGGTTAAGCTTTCTGATTTTTTTATGAATGTGGTAAACCACTGTATGTATATGTTTATCTGTTTGGGCACACCCATTGGCCGACTGCACCTGTGACTCCTCCCACAGGCTCAAGAAAGTCCGCAGCCCCCAGTCCAGTGCAGAACTGTTGAACAGCATGGATGTGCTTTTGTTCTAAAGCTAATAAATGCCTATTAGTTAATTTAACTTCAGTATTTTGGAATTATTGATCATGCATCAATGAAGCCTCTATTTTATTAATATCTAAGAAAAATAAAGATCTGATAGATTGTGTTTCTTATAGACCGATCCCTTTATTAAAAGTAGATTCTAGAATCCTTTCAAAAGTTATGGCAAACAGATTAGAGAATATTTTATCTTTAATTATCTTGAACTATCAAGCAGGATTTATTAAAAATGGATACTTACATTTTAATATTTGATATTTAATTAATATAACTTACTCTCCACATCTAAAGTTACTGTATGTATTATTACATTAGAAGCAGAAAAAGCATTTGACATGGTTCAGCGGACATATTTATTTGAAATTTTGAAAAGATTTTTATTTGGTCCAGAATTCATATTGTAGATCAAATTGATTTACCACTCCCCTCAGGCTTTAGTATCTATTAATAATCAAAGATCTGATCCTTTTAGATTGTTTCATGGCATGAGGCAAGGTTGCCCATTTAGCCCTTCATTATTTGACCTGGTATTAGAACCATGGCTATTGCATTTTGGGACTCAGTAAATATTTCAGGCATTCAAGGTGGGATGGGGTGGGGGGAGACACTTTATGCTGATGATGTTATATATCTCACATCTGGAATGCTCCTTAACTGCCATGTTAAAATTATTATCAAACTTTAGTATCTTTTCAGGTTACAAACTTAATTTGCACAAAAGTGAACTTTTTTCCCTTGAATGGTTCTGTTCCTATCTATGATAATATTCCTTTTAAAATAGTGAGAGGATCTTTCACCTATTTAGGAGTCAAAGTTTTTAAGATATTTAAAGATCTTTTCAAAGAACACATCAGTCCACTGTTTAGACAGGCGAAAGAGATGTTATCTAAATGGTCCCACCTTTCTATGTCACTTGTTGGTAGAATTAATGTTATCAAAATGAATGTTCTGCTTAAATTTTTACATTTCTTCCAAGCAATTCTGATTTTTTTTTACAAAATTTTTTTTGACTCAGTTCAATCTATCATCTCTTCGTATATTGGGAACAAGAGTCCAAGGTTTAATCAATCTCATTTACAAAAATCAAACATAGATGGGGGTTTTGCTTTGCCTATGCTGAGACATTATTATTGGGCAATTAATATTAAATACATTATTTTCTGGATTCCTTACATAGATTAATCGAACTGCCCAGAATGGACATCCATGGAGCTGAAAGGTCTTTATCTGCTCCCATTATTAATAATTTATTTTTTCCCTCCCTCTTGCCTTGAGAGTTGTTTGTAGATGGCTGTTTTATGATTTTTGAAAGTTCAGGGCATCAAATTTACAGGTTTTAAGTTGCTGGTCCTATCTCAATTATGTGCACCTGTGTTGTTGGGGTTGGAATTCCAATGTCATTTTCAATTGGTGTCACTGTACTACGGGGGTCCCCACTCTCTATTCTCTGTCTGCCACCACTCTACCCTGGAGACATCCTGCCAGCGACAGCCCACTCCAGTCCCCGTGCCCTGATGCTCCACATCCTTTGAAGTGAATGGGTGTTTGTATCAATTCCTCAGGGTTCCCTTCAGTGTCACAAATGGCATCGTGGTCTTTCAGCGAGAGATGAACTGGATGGTAGACCAGAATGGCCTAACAGCTACATTCCCGTATCTGGACAATCTCACCATCTGTGGCCACATCCCGGAGGACCACAACGCCAACTTTGAGAAATTCTTCTAAACAGCGAAGTGGCTGAATCTGACCTACAATTTTGAGAAGTGTTTCTTCCAGATCACTTGCCTCGCTATTCTAGGTTGCGTGGTGGAAAACAGGGTGGTAAAGCCGGACCCCAACTGCATGCACCCTCTCATGGACCTTCCACTGTCCCAAACCCACTCAAATGCTGACTGGGGTTTTTTCCTATTATGCCCAACGGCTCCCACAGTATGCTGACAAGGCACGACCACTCATCAAGTCCATTTCCTTCCCCCTGTCAACGTAAGCAAGAGCGGCCTTCAACCGCATCAAATCGGACATCACTGTGGCCACTCTGCACATTGTCGAATCCATACCCTTCCAGGTGGAGAGTAATGCATCCAACTTTGCACTGGGAGCCACCTTAAACCAGGCCGATAGTCCTTTTGCCTTCTTTTCTAGGACCTCCAGGGCCCTGAAAGCCAACACTCCTCTGTTGAGAAGGAGGCCCAGGCTATCGTAGAGGCTGTACATCATTGGAGACACTACCTCGCTGGCAGGCACTTTACACTACTGACTGACCAACGCAAGGTCTCATTTATGTTTAGCGGCAACCAGCAGGGTAACATCAAAAATGACAAGATTTCCAGGTGGAGAATCAAACTCTTTACCTTCAACTATGACATTCTGTACCAGCCTGGCAAACTCAATGACCCGCCCGATGCCCTTTCTGATGGGACATGAGGCAGTCAGTGTACAATTGGACAGGCTGCAGAGACTCCATGAGGAGCTCTGTCATCTGGGGGTCACCAGGTTCGCCCACTTTATAAAGGCCCGCAACCTGCCCTATACAGTCGAGGAGATCCGCTCCAGGACCCGAGCCTGACAAGAAGACCCACGTCATCAAAGCCACCCAGCCATCGAATGTCTCAGTGTGGACGTCAAGGGGCTCCTACCATTGAATAACCTTAATACTTACATTCTCATGGTGATCAACGAGTACTCCCACTTCCCGTTCGCTATCCCCTGCTTGGACATGACTGCACCCTCAGTCATAGATGCACTGCACGGCATCTTCACCATTTTTGGGTACCCCAGTTACATCCACAGTGACCAGGGGTCCTCCTTTATGAGTGCAGAGCTGATGTAGTATCTTCTGGAGTGTGATATTGCTTCGAGCAGGACCACAAGCTACAACCCGTGCGGTAATGGGCAGATCAAAAGGGAGAATGCCACTGTCTGGAAAGAGGTCACGCTTTTCTCTGGTCTAAAGGCCTCCCAACCACTCGCTGGCAGGACATACTCCAAAATGCCTTACACTCTATCAGGTCCCTGTTATGCACTGCCACCAATGCTACCACGCATGAATGTATGTTCTCGTTCCCACGGAAGTCAGAATCAGGAACAATCACACTGGCTTGGCTGACAGTCCCTGGACCTGTCCTGCTGAGATGTCATGTCCGCTACTCGAAAAACGACCCCCTAATCAACTAGGTAATGCTGTTACTCGCAAATCCACACCATACCGATATCGAGTACTTGGACGGGTGGGAGGACATGGTCTCAGTAAGGGATCTGGCCCAAGCTGGGTCTAACATTGTCACATTCCAACCCCAACCTCAATCCAATCCTTCCCTAGTTTACATGCCGGGACAGCGGGACCAGCAGCACCTCGCAGATGACAATGGCAGCAGATCAGACTAGCCCACGGCCAATAACACCTGCAGACTAGGCAAAACTGCACCCACATCCAAGGACCCCAGCAATGATACTCTGTCAGCTACTCCGATTTCAGTACCACAGTGATCACGTCAGACAATCAGGCCTCCTGACCATTACAACCCTTGAACACTGCATGCTACCCCCCTATTTTTTCCTCTTCTTTTCTTTATTTCCCTTTTATCCACCCTGGGGTCAGAGAGAGAGAGAGAGAGAGAGAGAGAGAGAGAGAGAGAGAGAAAGAGAGAGAGAGAGAGACTCAAACCATGCATCTTGGCGCCTCACAGTTTGGCGGGCAGCAACCTCCTTTGAAGAAGACCGCAGAGCCCACCTCACTGACAAAAGGCAAAGGAGGAAAAACCTAACACCCAATCCCAACCAACCAATTTTCCCCTGCAGCCGCTGCAACCGTGTCTGCCTGTCCCGCATCGGACTTGTCAGCCACAAACGAACCTGCAGCTGACGTGGACTTTTACCCCCTCCATAAATCTTCATCCGCGAAGCCAAGCCAAAGAAAGATAAAGAGCACCCTGATGAATGCATCTTTACCATTTAGGTGTTCAAGAGCTTTGCCAAGCTCGTGAGATGGCATCTGCTGTAGACCTGTTGCTGTGAAGGGATGGAATTTATCCATGTCACCACTCAAACAGGATGTGCTTCTACAACTCAACTCAACACCAGCCTTTCAAAACACTTCATCACTGATGTAAGTTCTACTGGTCAATAGTCATTGAGGCAGGTTACCACACTCTTTTTGGGCACTGGCCTGATTGATACCTGTTTGACATGGGGGTTCCATGCCCTGCTGAAGTGAGTTAGGGATGATCTGTACTTGCATGTTGGTTGCACGTGGGTCTAGATCAGACCTGGGCAATGTTCAGCCCCCCAGGCCACATCTGGCACTTTGGCTGTCCCTGATCAGCCTGCATAAGGTTAATCGGAAATTAGAAAATACAACTTAAAAAGTTTACCCCATGCATGGATTAAAACTGCATTGCTTTTATTTTGAAGGTGTCTTTTTTTGCGCAAGTTACGTACATACGTAGGTTACACATATATACATGTGTAGTGGCCTGCGTCTATAAATCTGTGCCTGCGCACACCTTTACTCAGTTTACGAGTGTTAGCCCACAAAAATGTCCACTCATGCTAAAAAAAATTGATGCAGAGTTTTTAACAAAACATGGACTACTAAGTATTTATTTACTGAAGTCCGAGGTAAAGCTGTGTGTTTAAGGACTACAATTTGAATCAACATTATGAGACTAAACATGCGGAGAAACACAAAAAATTGACTGATGCCAAATGGGCAAGGGCATCTGAAGCTTTGCTAGTTAAGCTGCAAAAGCAACAAGGCTTTTTTAAACCAAGCATCATACATCCAGGGATTCAGCAGCCAAGACCAGCTTTGTGATATCCTAAAAAAAAATTGCTAAAAACAATTTAGTCATTCTCTGAGGGGGAGTTCATCAAAGAGTGTTTGGTGGACTCTGCAGTGCGGTAAAAAGAAGCATTTGAGAACGTGCCCCTCTCCAGTCGAACAGTGACGAGAAGGATCGAGGAAATCGCGGGAAATCTGGAGCTTCAGCTGCAAAATAAAGTGGACAATATTTTTTTTTCTCCTTGGCTTTGGACGAGATCTGTGACACAGCCCAGTTATTTGTCTTTGTCCATTGGATAACAAAGGACTTTAAGATTATGGAGGAGCTGGCGGCAATGTCGTCAATGAAAGGGATGATGACACAGAGTGATTTGCTCAAGGAGGTAAATGCATGCCTGGACAAGCTGGGACTGAAATGGGACAGACTGGCAGGTGTTACAACAGATAGTTACCCAAATCTAACAGGGAAAAATGTTGGACTTTTGAATGGATGCAAGATAAAGTGACTGAAATCAACCCAGAAATGAAATTGATATTTTTACATTGTATCATACATCAAGTGTAAATCAGTGCTAAAACTTAACTATTTTTGTTAGATCAATAACATGGTTAACTTAATCAGGCATGAGCATTAAATCACAGATGGCTTGTTTCACTCTTGGATGAGCATGAGATTGAACATGGTGACATAGGCTACCACACAACTGTAAGATGGCTCAGCCTGGGAAAAGTGCTGAAAAGAGTTTGGGGCCTGAATGCAGAGATTGCAGAAGAAAGGCAAAGACTACCAGAACTCTCAGATGGGAACTGGATGGCAGATCATGCATTTGCTGTTGATGTGACTGCACTGATGAATGAACTAAATACTAAACTGCAATGTAGGCCTTTTTGTTCATGAAATGTACAGCCTGGTGAAGGCTTTCATGGCAAAGTTGTAGTTTCTTTCAAGCCAACTGGAGAGCAACACTCTCTCTCACATACAAACCCTGAAAGAAGTCCCACCATCAGCTGATCACCTCCACAGGAACTCCTCCGTGTTAGGAGGACTGCATGCTGAGTTTCCAAGACGATTTGAAGACTTCAAAACAGTTGAGGGTGAAATGCACATGATTTCCTCTCCCTTTACCTGCAGTGTGGATAATGGACCCAGTCATGTTCAGCTGGAACTCGTGGACCTGCAATGTGATATGATGCTGGCAGAGCACTTTAAGTCAGTATCACTGCTGGATTTTTACTCTTCTCTCAGGAGGAGAACTTTCCACACATGAGGAGGCATGCTCAGAAGATGTTGGTTCTCTTTGGGTCTACCTACATATGTGAACAAACATTCTCAGTGATGAAGTTTAACAAATCCAGGTATAGATCCTTTCTCACTGATGATCATCTGTCCTTCACATATCCACCTCAGACATTCAGCAGGACTTCGATGCACTTGTTCAAGCCCAACAGGGACTAGATTTCTGTCACTGAACAAGAAAAAAGTACTGAAAAACAGCAAATGAGGTGGTTGGACTACAAGCAAAATGATAATAACAATTTGTATAAAGCTGATTTAATGATGGTCCTTCAAAAATGGTACATTTCTGAACATGCATATTTTATTTACAATTGTTTTGGGTAATTTTGATTGAATAAATGATGCTTTTCCTAAGCTTATTTCCATTGCTTAATCATTACATTTACTCTTGCCAGTTGCATCTTGTCAAAATGATGCAACTTACTGCTTTTATAAAGATTGAACTAAATTATGCTTAATATGAATTCTATTGGTCCGGCCCTCCATAATATTTACTGCTTCTCATGTAGCCCCTTGGGAAAACTAATTGCCCACTCCTGGTCTAGATGAATCCTTTTCAATCACAACATCACCAAGTTTAAAGTTTTAATTTACTAACTTGTTTTAGAGTAATGAACATGGGTTTCAATCAACAAAAATAAGATTCTGGAAAAAATTCTTCTCAGCTCCTGAAATAAATTCTAATAAATTTAGTGTAAATGCATCTACCCAATGATGCTAGATCTCTCCATTTTCAGAACATTCTTCTTTGTCATTTAAGCTATGGAATTCCTGTTTTTTTTGGGGGGGGTGCGACAAGGCCATTATTGACCACGTGCATATTCCTACTCCATTGGCTACAGAAGAAAATGAGGCACACAATGACAAACTGAGTTACAATTCATGTTGCACTTTTAATTAAAATTTTAAATTTAGACATACAGCATGATAACACGTGTTTTCAGCCCATGAGTTCATGCCACCCAATTAATCCACAACTGTATGCTTTAAATGGTGGGTGGAAACTGGAGCCCCATGGGGAAATCCCAGGCAAACTTGGGGAGAATATACAAATCCCTTCCAGACAACGCGGGCTTCGAACCCTGGTCCTGATCATTGATGCTGTAAAAGTGTTGTACTAATCGCTATGCCAACCATGCATTTACATCTATCTGTCCTGAGGTAAATGGGGTCTTGATGACATGTCTCTGGGAAGGGTTACATCAATGTTACCAAGTGATCAGGAAACATCCCTCCAAGCAATTTACTACTTTTTCAGAATGTTCTTCCTCTTTAAGATTATGTATAATTCTGAGCATACCCAATATCTTGGGAGTGGTAATTAAAAATCTATTGTTAGAACAGAAAACAGGCCATTTGGCCCTTCTAGTCTGTGCCAGTCATTATTCTGCTAGTTCCAATGACCTGCTCCCATTCTATAACCCTCTAGACCTCTCCTTTTCATGTATCTATCCAATTTAATCTTAAAACAAGATTTGAGCCTGTATTCTTCATGTCAGATGGCAGCTTGTTCCACACTCACACCACTCTATGAGTGAATAAGTCGTTTCCCCCCCCCCCCCCCCAGCCATATCCTCTCATACATATCTACCCCAATTTAAGTGGGAAAAGCTTACTTACATCCATTCTGTCTATACCTCAATCTTGTAAACTTTAATCAAATCTCCCCCTCATTCTTCTTTGTTCTGAGGAATAAAATCCTAACCTGTTTAATCTTTCCCTTAACTCCTGAAGACCTATCAACATCTTAGTAAATCTTCTCTGCACTCTTTCAATCTTGTTCATATTCTTCCTGTAGTTAGGCAACCAGAGCTGCACACAATCTTCCAAATTTGGCCTCGCCAATGTCTTGAGGAACTTCAACATCACATCCCAACTCTTCGACACCATGCTTTGATTTATAAAGGCTAAGATGCCAAAAGATTTCTTTACAATCTTGTCCACCTGTGACACCACCTTCAGGGAACAATATCTGTATTCCCACATCTCTTTGCTCCTCCACACTCCTCAGTGCCCTACCATTTACTATATACGTCCTACCGTGGTTTGCTCTTCCAAAATGTGATGTCTCGCATGTCTGCATTTACTGGCCCATTTTCCTAGTTGGTTGAAATCCCTCTGTTAGCTTTGAATATCTTCCTCACTGTCCATAACTCTTTGTCATCAGCAAACTTGCTGATCAAATTTACAATGTTATCATCCAGATTATTGAAAAAGGCAACAAACAGCCCTGATCCCTGAGGCACACCACTAGTCACAGGCCTCCATTCTGAGAAGCAATCATCCACTACCACTGTTTTCTCCCACACAGCCAATTTCAAATCCAGTTTACCACCTCTCCATGAATAACTAGTGTCTTTACCTTCTGAACGATGTTCAATGTGTGCAGCAGTGAAATGGTCTAACCCCAATGTGCTGCCTGGGAAGGCCTTTAATGTTCTCTGTAGCCATGTGGGTCACTCTGGGGTGCTCTATTTTCCTTCCACTTCCGAAAGACGTGCTGTTTGGTAGGTTAATTGGCCATTTGTTAGTAAATTATCCCTAGTGTGTAGGAGAGTGGTAGAATCTGAGGGGTGTTGAAGAGAACTAGAGGATAATATAGGAATAGTGCAATGAGTGGTTGATGGTCCAGACTTCTTGGATCCCAGGGCCTCACTCCATGCTGGATCTCATTGACATTATTACCTACAGTTGTTAATTATGAAAAGGAGGTGAAATGCAGATGTTTGCAGGTGCTGTGATTATAGTCAAAACACACAGTAAATACTGGAGTAACTCAACCAATCTGGCAGCATCCATTGGAGGTAGACACGTATATTACCAATGTTTTGGGCCTGAGTCCTCCTTCAAGGCCTTGAAGGGGTCAGGCCTGAAACATTGGTAATATATCTCTACCTCCTATGGATGTTGGGAAATCTGCTAAGTTTCTCCAGTAATTTCTGAATGTTTTTAATTGCAGCTAAGCAAAGTCAGCATTGATTCTATATTTCTTCACAATAGAATAAGATGATTCAGAATAATGCATTCAACAATAGATCAATATTTTGCACATCTGGAACATCACTGCAAAATGTGAACCTTGAGCAGGTTTTGAAAGCCCATCTTTAAGGATTCAACTTTGACATAAAGATCTTGAAAGTGATATTGATTGATCCACTTTTTTAAAAAATTGACCAAGACCATTGGCTCTAGACAGAGCAAAGCAGATAACGTTTTTAAAAAAAACCACAAGACACTACTGAACATAAAGAGAAGGTTGCAAAGGCTGTGTTTTTGATTCTGTTAATTTTGTGCCTGTCCCTTTAAGAAAAAGTATTGTTTGTAATGTTACCATAGTGACTATGATGTAATATGCTATCATATCCATGCAGAGGAAGAGCTTGCATCTCATTCTTTGGCAAACGATAAAGGAGACGTGAGCTTGAGATAATTTTATTTGAATTTGTCTTATTCCTTTTGTATATCTCTTTAAAGTTGAATATCATTATTTTTAAATAATGCTTTGTTCATTTTTCATTATGAAAATGATGCCAAGTTATGCAAAATGTTTCTGTTTTATCAATAAATTAAAGCTGCATCTACAAAGTTTGGTTCATTGGATTAATCAGATAGTAATTCAGAATATCATCCCCATGTTTCCTTGAAGATGACACATTTTGAAATTGGGTAATACTAGAAGCTGGAAATTGTCATCTATAAAGGTGTCTTCTTTTCTTAAGTCAGTTTTCATGGAAACTATCAACAAAGAATAATTGCCAGATTCAGCAAGGTGGACAGAGTTCACAGCAGTGCTTTTATTGTAGTGGCAGCTAAGCCCATGTAGCAGAGTGGCCTTCTGAAGGGAGGTAGTGGAAGTCTTGCACAAAGTTCAACAGATGTGAGTTTGTCAGTCTGCAAATCCAACAGACCACTGAAAGCAGCAGTGATCAGCAACAATTCCAATGACCCTGAAAACTCATTTATATCTCCACATGTTCATTAAAGCACATAGCCACAGGATAAAGTCAATGTTTGCAATTGTGCAACAGATGCATAATCCTGTCAGGATGCATCATTGCTGGTACAGGAACTGCTCTACCTAGGGCCATATGAAACTGCAGGGTGTTGTAAATGCATCTTGGGCCATCACACAAAGGGACCTCCTCTCCATTGACTCCTGAGTCTACCACTGTCTTGGGAAAGATGCTAACAAATTAAAGGGTCCATTTCCACCTCAGTCATACTCTCTACTCTCCCATTCTGCTGGGCAGAAGATGCATGACCCTTCACATTCAAGGACAGTTTCTTTCCTGATGTTATAAACTCTTAAATTGACTTCATAGCTAAAAGATGATGCCCTTTCACTGTTTTACTGTACTTTATGTGCCCTGATTTTGGCTTTGCACTCTTTTAGTGACTGTAACACTGCATGCATATTCCATTTATTGGACTGAACTACCTACTGTTCTTGTAAGGGATTCCTTGCCAGGATAGCTTGTGACAAATTATAGATATGTTTTTGGGAGATAATTTGGGGCAAAATCTTTAGTGTAGGTCACATACAAACATTTCAAAACTGGAGCTCTGATCAAGCTAGACAGATCAGCTGAGAGCCTTTGCAAAAAAATTTAAGAGTGCCCAAGGGTCTTCACTAATGGATTGTTGTTTTGAAAAGCAACAGATGAAAGAACTCAGGAGTAGGTTTGGAGCTGCAGCCTGTTTGGAAGTGCTGCTTGCTGCTCTGAGGGTTATGTGGCTTTGCAAGCAGAGAGGGAGTAAAGCAGACTGAGAGAGAGATCAATTCTGCAGTTTTGCAGTCAGCCACAATAGCTAGGACTGGAACAGGACAAGCTGGCAAGCTTATAAAAGACTGATTTTGAGTGCTTAGTTCAGCCTGGTTAAAGCCCCTGTGGCTAATGCAAGAGGAGAGGATTGGCTACCTAATGTTTCACTTGAAACAAAAAGGAACTCTGTGATGACCTGAAAGAAAAAGGTTATCTGGAGAACCCTGAAGGGGGCAAGTTTCTTCGGCAAGACACTGAAGGGGGGGGGGGGGGGGTCCAGTGAACAACAAATTTCTCTGAAAATCAACAAGAACCTTCCTGAGCTGTAATCATTTATCTTTCAAGCACCAAAGCCTGGTGAATTTCATAAATGTTAAATTCTGTGCACAGTATAAGAATTGCCTGCAACCAGTGAACTTGGAGTGAGAAGTGAGATTGGACTGTGAATTAAAGAACATTTCTGAACTTACACATTACATTCACGTGTGCTTAGAATTAGAAGGGGGTTAATTTAGGTTAGTTAAGTTGATGGTTGTAAGTTAAATTTTAATTCTGTTTTCATGTTTAACGATAATTTAAAAGCAACTTTTATTTAAGTATCCATTTGTCTTGATGAATATCTATTGCTGCTGGGTTTTGGGGTCCTCTGGTCTGGTAACAAGCACACTTAAATAAAACTTTTTGCTCTGTCAGTACATGTGTCAATAAATATTTCAATTATTATTTGTCAACACACCAAGCAAATAAACTTCTAATAATTGTCTCCACTGCCCAATTGTGATTCGGCTAAGTTTTTTGTTTATAGTGGCAATGCATTTTTTTTCTCAATGCTGTGAACATTTTTTCCCACTAATTATTTTGGATCTGAAAATGTTATTATGATGTCTTGTGTAATTAAAGGTAATTGTGATACTCTTTGTTTTAAAACTGGCAGTTCTTGTTGTGGAGATCACATAGTAATGTGTATAACTGGTCTCAATAGTCACAGATTTGATTTTTACACATGCACTTTGTTCCAGATTATTTTCTCCTTTTTACCCCTAGCGTCCTGTTATATACACTTTAAAGTGCAGGAATCGGTGGGGGGTGTATCATTCCAGTCCTGTCTTTTTACTGCAAAAGGACCTTGTAAAATTCCTGCAATGCCTGCAGGGTAAACTGCACTTCTGGCATATCAGGACCAACTCAGGTCATGATATGAATTGTGTACAATAACTTTATTAGTGCTGCCTGCTCTCTCCTGCGGCTTGCTGTCCCGCTCTGTCCTGGTGTTCCACTGTCTGGTCTCTGTTGCTGTGGTCCCCTAAGCCAAGCCATAGATCTGACACTAGGTCTGCCAGATTGTGAGCAAACTTGTTGGTGTGTTTGTACTCCGTTTGAACAGTTTGAAGCTCACTGCCCTACTCCCCCACTGACAGCCTGCTACCAGCCCCCAGTGATGGACAGCAGTGATTAGAAACAGATTACTTAAGCTATGTGAGTGGAAAGAAAATGTTTGAAATCCACTTCTGTAGATCAATAATTGCAATATATTTTCCCATGCTTTTATAAATTGTGTGCATATATTAAATTGTGTATTTTCCAACAATTCTTTATACATTGTGTGCATTTTTCCCACGCTTTTATACATTGTGCATGTGTGTTTTATTCCCACTATGATTTTCCAACTCTCTTCTATTAATTACTGTGTTTTAATAAAGGTAATGCTTGATAGTAAACCTTGTGTCCAGACTTCTCTTTCATGGACCTGACACGTTCTCAATACAACAATAACCAGTGTGGGGTATGAAAGTGTTTACTGTCAGTATTACTCATCATTATCACCCTAATTTCAACCTGGCATACAAGACTGGGGAAGTTTTTGGATTTTTTGGTGGGGGGGGGGGAGAGAAACAAATGAGTCTAACATGTCTTCAAATATGGTATATTATACGTGCCACTTGATACACACTGAGTTACACGTCCTACCCCTTTTTATTCATGGAGTGCCATCTGGCTGTGTAAAAAGATGCACTGACCTGGAAAAATGCTGGTTTTGTTCATTTCACTGTGAACATCTAATGCTGGCATACTGCAGGGTCTTCATTATGAAAATACTGCTGGATTGCTGTGTTTATCTTTAAAAAGAAAATTAAAGAGCAGCATGGCTGTTATGTGAGCATGAATGCAATGCTGGAAACTGATGTCATTTTAAAAGATGCAATGAAGCAAGATGTGTTTCCCTCTCTGTGTAATTCAAATATTTTGCCCTAGGACCCACTTTAATTTTTCAAAAAAATGTACACCCTTAGTGGGGGGGAAAAAGTTGTACATTCAAAAGATGTTATAATTAAATTATTTACTACAAGTGTATTTCAATGCAATTAAGGTCAGGAATACACTGGAACACTTATTTCATATTCAACTACTACTTCAATATGCCAACCATCTCAAACACACATTCAACAACTCGAATGATTCTTCCCATGTTTTGATATCACAGAGAAATAGCTAGTTTCAAGGGTATGATTCAGGACTAGTTTATGCAGTGAATAGTGAAGTGAGTTTTGATTGTTTTTTCAAACTTCTTTCAGTAAGTTAAAATATTTCAATTTCAAATTGACATGGTTAGGATGCTTTACCCTCAGATAAGCTTCAAGCTGGCCTGCTTTCATTGATTCATCTGTTGGCATAATAGGCAAAAAGATGCACATTCACTGTGTCCAACTTCAAGAACACCACTGAATAGTGACAAATCTTTTGCTTGCTTTGTCTGCTCCCTGAAACCAATTTGTACAACAGCATGAGCTCCCTGAAACAGATTAATCAATATTTTATTATGTCTTAGAATTGATAGATGTAATAAAAGTAATGACTGAATCAAAGGAAAAATACTGACCCTAAAAATTTTTTAAAAACACAGAGAATGTGCTGGCATCGTGCTTTACTTATTTTTTTCAAATTTTGGCTTGTGCCTGGGGCCAACCCCCCCACCCCCCCTTATTACACTAGTGCACAAAGATACATACAGATACAAGTCTCATACTACTGAACTGTAAAAGTAAAGGGGTATGGATAGAGACATGATTGTTGATATAATTTGGAGTGGATGATAAGACTGGTCAGAAAAAATACAATTATAATTTTAACCAATGATAACATCAGTTAAAATAAGAGAAACATTGGAAGAGCAAAAACATTTTATTAAAATAAAAAGAACAAAGTGATTTTACTTGGAAGTTACCACATGATGCAGAATTATGTAATTTTTTTTACTGTTAACAATAGTACCATGTTCCAGAATAAAGTCAACATTAGGATGGATATTTCAAAAGGAAAGAAGTTTTATTAATACACTAGTGAACAGTCACTGATAATTAATTACAAGCAAATTATCACACAAAGATAAGTCAGTGGAATCAACATTAACTCACAAGTAACTCTAAGCTTTTTATTGATTCTTAGAGATATGACATTGCAGTTGCTGGAGACACTGGATAAATGTTTATTTTATTCTGGAACATGGTACCATTGTTAACAGTAAAAAATATTTACATAATTCTGCATCATGTGTTCTGAAATCTTAAAATTCCAGAAGAATCGTTAAATACATTTCCACTACTGCTGTATAAATATACTGGTGTATATTTATAGTGGCAATGCCCTTGGACAATATTGAAGCTGGATGTGGCTCATTGATTGCTCATTTTCGATGATGTTGAGTTCAACCTGTCAACAACTGGAGTGGTCTGTTCTGGGTCTGACACCTTTCTAACCTCCTGGCCTCACCTCAAGGATTAACTATGAAACATGGAAGTCTGCAGATGCTATGACTGTAATAAAAGCACAGAATTACTGAAGGAACCCAGCCGGTCTCACGGAGTCCATAGGAGGTAATGATATATAAAGGATGTTTTGGGCCTAAGCTGTTCTTCAAGGTACGATTAAAAAGCAGAGAGGGGCCTGAATTAAAAGAAAGGACAGGGGAAGGAGTAGAGACCAACAGACTCAAGGTGCTAATTTGATATGGGGAGAAGGCCAGGAGAAAGGCAGGTGAGAATTTATTGGAGGGGAGGGGGGAATGTCAGGGTGTTTTTTGTCTCTGTGAATGCAGAACTGAGAAAAGGAGATAGAGGGAGAGATAGAGCAAGAGGAATGGAGACATAGGGATGGATGGTGAGGGAAAGGCTAATAGAAACTGGAGAGTGGATGTTAATGCCATCTGGTTGGAGTTCATCAAACGGAACAGAAGGTGCTGTACTTCTAATTTGTGGGTAATCTCACTGTATGAGACCATGGACTGACATATCGGCAATGAAATGGGGCAGGGAATTGAAATGGTTATCAACTGGGAGATCCCTGCTATCATAGCAGACAGAGCTGAGATGCTCCACGAAGTGATCTCCCAGTCTCTCTAAAATAGAGGAGACCATAATGGGAAAACTGGATGCAGTAGACGACTCATGCGGAATCCCTACAGGGGAAAGGGTGTGGAGAGGTGTAGTCGAGGCAGCTGTGGGAGTTTGTGGGTTTGCAGAAAATGTCTGTCGAGAGTTTGTCTCCTGAGATGGAGACAGAGAGATAAAAGGGAGAGTGTTGCTAGAGATGAACCAAGTGAATTTGAGGTCAGTGTGGAAGTTAGCAACAGCGTGAAAAAAGTTGATGAACGTGAGGCAGCACCAAAGTTATCAATGTAGCAGAGGAAGATTGAGGAGCTTTGCATGTGTAGGATTGTAGCATAGATTGTTCCTCATAGCCAACAAAAAGTCTGGCATAGCTGGGGCTGTTGTGGGTACCTATGGTGACCCCTTTGACTTGGGGAAAGTGAGATGAGCCAAATGAGAAGTTATTGAGATTTTGCTTTGTCTTTTGAACTATACCTCAGCCATGTGGTAACAGGTAGGTGTTTTGAGTCAGATGTAAGGCGATTAGAGGGTTATGGGCAGGGTGCGGGTAAGTGGGACTAGAGGAGATCATTTGAATCCGTACGGACTAGAGAGGACTAGATGGCCTATTTCTTTACTGTAATTGTTATATGGTTATATGTGGGGTGGGAAGAATAAAGCTAAGAGTGGATAATCCTGCCTATAAAAGTCTCCACTATTTTCCCAGAGCCAGGAGCACTACTACTCTTTAGCACCAAAAGAAAGCTTTACAAACTCTTTCTCACTTCCCCCAGATGTTTGAGGCTTAAGGTCATCCAGGCAATTAGGAGTCCCAAGTCCATAATTTGAGCCCCAGTCTTCAGGGGAGGGAGGCCCACTGCTTCACTTCAACCACCCAGTGTTAGTAATCTGTGTAAATGACAACCAGTGAGTCAGTAGGGTGGTGAGATGTTAAGGTATTATCACTGGGCACGTGGCGGTTCTTATTGAAAATGGCCAACCAGAATGACAGCCTCAGTATGGAGTAATAGTAATGAACAGTTTCTACTTTCACAATTGAAATCCACTTTCCTTGTACATAAATACCATACATCTGCTGGGAAATTTTCTGCTTCAGCCTGAGTTTAAGGTGGATCTGCGGCAGGGAACTGGTCAGTGGCCATAATGAATCAAGATTATGAGAGCAGGAGTAGGGTAGTTGGTCTCTCAAAATTTCTCCATGGCTGATTCAATTTGGCCTTGAGATCTATTTCGACCTGGACCCTACTCCCTCTTTATTCTCCAATAATTAAAATGTTTGTCAGTCACCACCTTGAATATATTCATTTCTCTCTTGAAGAGGAGATGGGGTGACACAGAATTCCCTCCGAAAGAGTATATTAACATCAAGTAACTCTTACATATTTATTGTCACAGTGTGTGCAGACAGGTTTGGTATGTTATAGCTATGTAGATTTGGTTATGGTGGATATAGAGGGAAATTTATTTTTTATTAATCTGTTTTCAAATATGGGCATTGCTGCAAAGCCAGCATTTATTGCCCATCTCTGGCTGCCCTTAAGAAGATAATAGTGAACTGCTGCAGTCCTTTTGGGGAAGATACTCCAACAATGGTGTTGGGCTGTTGACATCCAGGCTGGGTTGTGATGCGGAGAGTTACCTGCAGGTGGGAGTGTTCCACTGTCTCTACTGCCCTTGTTATTCTGCTGGAGGTCATTATTTTTATGTAAATTTAGAACACAACTAACACACTTCTTCAGTGAAATGTTCTTTATTTCATGAAAGTGAAAATAATGGATTCTCACATTGAAGCTATGTTTGGAATACAAATCCCATAAATAAGCCCAAAGCCCAAACATCTGATTAACAAGATTGTCACTGAGATTGCATCTTTTCTCACATCTGGTCATTTCTTTCTTTTGGGCCAAATTAGTCTGTAAATTCTCAACTATCTCAGCCCCTGACTCCAAGAAATATTAGAATATTCATTTGATCGTTTTGTACATTTATTTCTGTATTCTAGGCACATAAGCATTAGATGTAAGGGTGTTATTCCACCCTGATCAGTCAGCTGTTTTGAGAGATCCTACACTGCCATCTCATGGACATCAGCTTCTATTGCAGTCCAAACTGCAAGGGGGGAAAAAGAGTTGGATTTCCAAAGGGATCTAATGGAGTGTCAATTTTTTTTTAAATCTCGCTTTTTGTTTCTTGCCCCATTTTCAGCTTCACTCTCTCCCCGTTCACATATTCATCGGTGGAGCATTTTGACTCTCCACTCTGACTCGTACTTGGGCAGAAGGTAAGGGAGAGGATTGGGGGGGGGGGGCACTTCTAAACTGGTATAGGTTATGGTATTGTGGTGCTGTTAGAAGAAGCATCTCCTTTGCTGTCAAACATGTGCATTAGGCATTCAGAAAATCTGGAAGTATAGTACTTGAAGCAAATTCTACCTAGTGTTTGATCAATATGGTGCTAGGGTTCAGAGACTGTTGTTAGGCTCCACAACTCTAACAATTGTTTTAGGTCTGTAGATTTAGGCCTGTAGTTTCACCAGATCTGAAAAGCCATTTAGGGCATGAAGCTGTAACTTTCTCCCTTGCTTTATACCCACAAAGTGATCCTGTTTTCTCTCTAACTGTAAGCCATTAGGCTCAAAAAAGCGACGTTAAGCTGTCGACTAATGTAAAATCTGTTTTATTAAGATAAAGTACAAAGGTTCCAATATTGAGAAGTTTAAATTAGGAATGACATTATATGCACAACAAAATATTTGTGCCCTTTCAAGAGCAATGTTTTCAGGAGTAGTGAAAACTGATAGAATTATCAGTGATATAAAGTTCAAGTTTATTTTTATATGATTGCAGAAGTACAACCCAGTAAAACAGTAAAAACATGAAATGCTGGAGAAACTCTTCAGGTCAAACAGTGTCCTTTATGTAGCAAAGGTAAGGAATGGGGGGAGGGGGGGGGTGAAGCAATGGGAGGTAGGGCTGTGTGGATAAAAGCCTCTACTGCATAAAGGACATTGTTTGACCTTCTGAGCTTCTTTAGCATGTTGTGTTTTTACTTTAACCACAGTGTCTACAGAATTTTGTGATTCACACCCAACAAAACAGCATTTTCCGGTCCTCGGTGCAAACCACACAGACACACAACTAGACATGACTCACATCAAGACAAACAATGCATATGCACTCCCCCTGGGATGAAGTTGTTCCTCCAGTCTGGTTGTGCTGACTTTGATCCTCCTGTATCTCTTTCCTGGTGGGAGCAGCTGAAATATGCTGTGTGCAGGGTGGAAGGCCTCCACCTCTCTTCAGACAACAATCACAGTAGATCACATTGATGGAGTGGGGGGGTGGGGGGAGAGATGGAGATTCCAGTGATCCTCTCTGCCACTCTTATAGTCTTTTGGATAACCTCCAATCCAATTCTCTACATCAACCCTCCCACACCGTGATGCAGCCAGCCAGGACACTCTTGATATAGCTCCTGCAGAAGGTTGATATGATGGTAGCCAGTAGCCTTGCCCACTTCAGTCTTCTCAGGAAGTGGAGTTGCTGTGGCACCTTCCTGACAAGTGAAGAAATGTTGTGTGTCCATGATATGTCACTTGTTAAGTGGACTCCAAGGACCTTGGTGCTCTTCAATCTCTCCACTACTGAATTATTTATGTGTAGTGGAGAATGGTTGTTCCTGGTCTACCTGAAGTACACTATCATCTCCTTCATCTTGTCCATATTTGGACTCAAGTTATTATTCTCACACCATATTAAAAGATTTTCCACCTCTTCACTATAGTGCAACCCATCATTGTGGCTGATGAGGCCAACTACTGTTGTATCATCGGCAAACTTGATGACTCTGTTGGAGCAGGGTCTGGCGATGCAGTCATAGGTCAGTAGTGTGAATGGGAGTGGGCTGAGCCCTGAGGTGCATTTGTGTCTAACAAGACAGTGCTTCACGTTCTGCTACCGACCCAGACAGACTATGGCCTTCCTGTTAGGAAGTCCACAATGCAGTTGCAGAGAGGGTTTCCTGAACTGAATGTTGAAAGATTCCTTGTGCGTTACAGTAATGAGATGAAGGCAGGCACTGGATTGAAATCAAAAATCTTGGACACACGCACCCCAGTCGTCTCTCAATGATACTTTAGTAATATTGGTTGCACAGTAGTAGGAGTGAATCCTGGGTTATGTGTACCAATGAAACTCAAAGATATTTGTTGGATAGTATTCTTAATATGCAACAAGGAATGCAGTAAACTTTGGTTTCTCTGATATTCATGTACCTGAAATTTTGTTGGAACTGGCAAAAACTTTAATGAAAGGTTTTATGAAAATAAACTCCAAATATGAATTCAAGTGTTAAGCAAAATAAGAATGAAAATCATTGTTTTTATGTATGTTCATACATAAGGATAGTGCAGTTAAAGAGTGATTAACAACATTCTATTTGAAGATTTGGCACCAAATGTGATGGTGAGTGCTGTTATTCATTTGATTTACCTTTGCTATATTTTACATTACTATAGAATTGCTAGGTAGCATATTGTTATTTAAAAAGATAAGGAATTGGCATTTAATTCAGCAAATCGTGTTCTATGTTCTTGAGGAACTTTTGTGCAAATAGCATATTCATGTAACAGGCAACACCTTTTCCATGTCAGTTGGATGGCAGGGATTTCATGGTATAACTTAGATATACAGCCCAGTAACAAGCCCTTTCAGCCAATGCTACCCAATTATACCCAAATGACCTTCAACCTGGCACTTGTTAAATGGTGGGAGAAAACCAGAGCATCTTGAGGAAAGCTGCAGACACGGGGAGAAAATATAAATTCCTTTACAGAATGCGTCGCATTCGAACCCTGGTCACTGGCACTGAAAGAGTGTTGTACTAACCATGCTGCCTTTTTTTTAAATTGCTTTTTCTTTTTCTCTGACAATAAAATGGAAACATGTACTTCCTTTAGGCCAGGTTAAGAAAATGTGAAGCCTGATAGAATGAACAGGGCAATGAGTACAACATTGATTGAGGGGCCAGGTTTCCATGAGCTGATTTCATGGTCTCAGGCCTCTCCCAGAGTTGTTCAACAGTGATCAGAACCTCAGAGCATAAAATGAGTTATTGGCAGATGTTGTAAGGACAGGAAAGATAGTAAATAGCTATGAGGTGAGGAGCAAACTTCAGGAGCTCAGACAAATAATTCAAGTGGATTTTTATGTTGAGATGACTTTTAAGGTAGAAATGTGTAGAATGATGCCAGTTGGAAAGAAAAAGAAGAGGCAATATAAATTAAATTGTACTGTGACAGAATATATAGATATGTTTTTAGGAGATAGATTGGGAAAGATTTGTTAGAGTAGGTAACATACAAACACTTTAAAACAGATCTTATTTGAAATACTGGAGCTCTACTAATGCTAGACATATTGGCCTCAGCCTTTGCAAAAGATTTGGAGAGTGTCCAAGAGACTTCACTAATAGATTGTTGTTTACAAAAAGGCAATAGATGAAAGAGCTTGTCGGAGCCGGAGATTGTCTGGAACTGTTCTAAGAGGGTCATGTGGTTTTGCAAGCAGAGAGGGTCAAACAGTCTGAGAGAGACACACACAGAGATCACTGCTACAGTGTTACAGCCAGCAACAGCAGCTGGGTCTGGAACAGGACAAGCAGGCAAGCTTATGGAAAACCCCATTTAGAAGATGGGTTGTAAGTGCTTTGTTCAGCCTGGTCAAAGCCCTTGTGGTTCATGCAAGAAGAGATGACTGGCTATCTAATGTTTCACTTGGACTAAGAGAAAGATAGAGGTGCTCTGTGGTCACCTGAAAGAAAGAGGCTATCATCTGGAGAACCCTGAAGGGGCAAGTTTAATCAGAAAGACACTGGAGTGGTTAATTAAAAAGGAATCAGTTGTGGATGTCCTGGAACAACAAATCTCTCTCTGAAAAATGACAAGAACCTTCCTGAGTGGTAACCATTTACCTTTCAAGCACCAAAGCCTGGTGAACTTTATAAATGTTAAATTCTGTGGACAGTATAAGAAATCCCTGCAACCAATGAATTTGGAGGAATGAGAAGTGAGATTGAACTGTGAACCAAACAACTTTTCTGAATCTACACACACATTACATACATGTGCGCTTAGAATTAGAAGGCAGTTAAGTTAGGTTACTTAAATCAATAGTGATAAGTTAAAGTGTGGTTCTGTTTTCATATTTGAAGATAATTAAAAGCAACTTCTGTTTAAATAACCATTTGTCTTGGTGATTATCTATTGCTGCTGTGTTTATGGGTCCTCTGGGGTTGTAACAGGTATTATAAATGTTTATTTGAAAAGGAACCCTAGTGGGCAATGAGCAATGATTTCATAAAATATTTAAAGACTCAGCTCGGATGCAATGGGCCAAGGGGTTTCCTTCTCTACCTTTCTACCAATATTAGTGCAGGAATCTCTGTTACTGAGACATGAGTATGCCATGTATCACCTAGTCTTGCATGGCATCCTGGTAGAAAGTTGTGAAATGACTTGGGAAGGGGCAAACATAATTTGAAGCTTGGACCATTCATGTCTCTTTAAAATGTGCTGGAACTTTTATATATTAGATATGATGCAAAAACAAAAGGAGAAAATCCTATTCATTTGTGAGAAGCAAAATTGTTTACTTTGATTTTAGTGTTTATATATAACCAAATAACAATTACAGCATAGAAACAGGCCATCTCGGCCATTCTAGTCCACACTGAACCAAGTACACTCCCCTAGTTCCACCTACCTGCACATTGCCCATAACCCTCCATTCCTCTCCTATCCAATTTTTACTTCATGACAAAATGGACCCTGCCACCACTACTTCTCCCAGAAGCTCATTCCACTCAGCCACCACGCTCTGAGTAAAGAAGTTCCCCCTCATGTTACTTCTAAACTTTTGCTCCTTAACTCTTAACTCATGACATCTTGTTTCAATCTCTCCTACTCTCAAGGGAAAAAAGCCTATCAACTCTATCTATCCCCCTCATAATCTTAAATACCTCTATCAAATCCCCCCTCCACCTTCTACGCTCCAAGGAATAAAGACATAATCTGCTCAATCTTTCTTTGTAATCTAGATTCTGAAACTCGGGTAATATTTTTGCAAATCTTCTCTGCACTCCCTCTACCTTGTTGATATCCTTCCTATAATTTGATGACCAGAACTGCATACAGATTTCCAAATTTGGCCTCACCAATGCCTTGAACAGTTTCAACATCACTTCCTAACTCCTGCATTCTATGCTTTGATTTATAAAGGCCAGCATACTAAAAGCCTTCTTCACCACCCTACCCACATGAGATTCTATCTTCATGGAATGATGAACCATTATTCCTAGATCATTCTGCTCCACTGCATTCTTCAATGCCCTCCCATATTTCCTGTTTTGATTATTCTTTCCAAAATGAAGAACTGCTTTCTCAGCATTAAACTCCATCTGCCCATTTTTCTGCCCACTCTTCTAAGCAGTCCAAATCCTTTTGCAATCTTTGAAAACTTTCTTCATTAACCACAGTTCCACCTATTTTAGTATCATCCATATATTTACTAATCCAATTTACCACCCCATCATCCAGATCATTAACGTAAATGACAAACAGCAAGGACGCAATACAGATCCCTAAGGCACACCACTTGTTACCAGCCTCCAGCCTGACAAACGGTTATCCACTACGCCTCTCTGGCATCTCCCTTCTAGCCATTTGACTATCTCCAAGTTGATACCTAGCACATGAACCTTCCTAACTAATCTTCCATGCAAAACCTTATCAAAGGCCTTACTGAAATCCATATAGGAAACATCCACTGCTTTCCCCTCATCAACATTCCTAGTCACCTCTTCAAAAAAATTCAACAAGATTGGTCAAACATGACCTTCTACACACAAACCCGTGTTGAGTGTTCCTGATCAGACCCTGATTCTCCAGATACTTGTATATATTATCTCTAAGAATGCATTCCATTATCTTACCTATCACAGACATCAAACTTACAGACCTATAATTGGTTGGCTTGCTCCTCGAACCCTTTTAAAACAAAGGAACCAGATTAGTAAATCGCCAATCCTCCGGCACTATACCCATCTCTAAGGACATTTGAAAAATCACTGTCAGAGCTGCTGCTATTTCGTCACTAACCTCTCAAGGTCCTGGGGAAATCCCATCGGGACCTGGAGACTATCCACCTTTTATATGCTTCAAACCTCCAGCACTTCCTCTTTCTTAATCATTACAGTTTCCATAAATACTCTCTTTGTTTCCTTTACTCCACACAATTCAATATCCTTCTTCTTAGTGAATACTGAAGAAAAGAATGTTCAAAATCTCTACATTGATTTATCAGATATAATTTCCTTATCACTTTTGTTACATGATCAAACCAGAAACGACAAGAAAGGCATATCACACACGGGTAAAGATGAACAATTACTTTTTTAACAAAAATTCACCTTCAAACTTTAATTCAAAATCCCCCCCTTTTATAACAATGCTCACTGGTTACTATGCAAATTTCTATCACAGTGTAAAACTAATAAATACCCCACCCTAAATATAACATGTAATTAAAGTCTCAGTTATATTTCCAACCAGCCCACAGAAAATCTTAGACACAAAACAAACTCAAAGCACACAAGACTCACAAAACTTCAATCTCAACCGAAGCAAAGATCATAAACAAAATTCAGCTTGTTTGGTAAACTGAAGCCAAAAAATCTTTGAGAGAGTGAGAGCACAAAATTCGAAGTTGTCTTCTTGTGTTGCTTGCAGAGAGAGGAACAATGGTTTGGTCCGGATCCTTCTGGCTGCCTTCGGAATGTTCATCCCTTTTAAAATGCCCAACATTCTAAACTGTTTTCCAGACAATGACTCATGTTTTGGGCCTTCTTCCACTTCACAGCACCACCCAGTGGTAGTTTATCATCCAAGTCCAGAAATTTTTAAATCATTTTCTTCACATGCCCAGTCCATCTCCCACTCTCTCAGCAGTCCACCTTCACCTTGGGTCTCTAAGGCAAACTGTCACTTTCCAACACAAAACCACACAACACATAGGTCAATACACAACACAGAACTCTGTAACACTTTGAATAACATTCTTTACCAGGACTAGGAAGTTACTTTTACAATTAGAAGTGTTTTTTTTATTTAATTTTTTTATGTTTCACACTATGAATTATACTGAGCAAAATACACACAAACATTTCCCACTTGAATATACACAGTGTCATTTTCTCCCCTTTACTCCCTCCCTTCCCTCCCTCCTTCACCCCCCCTCCCCACCCACTCAACATTCAATATATATGATACATTAAACCCATTAAACAATGTCATCACACAATGAAAATAAACAAGAAAATTGTGTCATCTACTTTTACATACTGGGTCAGTTCATTTCGTCTTCTTCTCCTTCTGTCATTTTAGGTGGTGGAGGTCCACAGTAGGACTTCTCTGTTGTGTTCCATGTACGGTTCCCAAATTTGTTCGAAAACTGTGATGTTATTTCTTAAATTATGTTATTTTTTCCAATGAAATACATTTATTCATTTCTATATACCATTGTTGTATTCTCAGGCTATCTTCTGATTTCCAGGTTGACATAATACATATTTTTGCTACAGCTAAAGCTATCATAATAAATCTTTTTTTGTGCTCCATCCAAATCGAGTCCAAGTTCTTTACTTCTTATATTACTTAGAAGAACGATCTCTGGAATTTTTTTGGTAAGGGTAAGGGTTAGGGTTAGGGTTAGGGTATAGACAACAGACTCGCCAAGGCAAATAGCGCCTTTGGAAGACTACACAAAAGAGTCTGGAAAAACAACCAACTGAAAAACCTCACAAAGATAAGCGTATACAGAGCCGTTGTCATACCCACACTCCTGTTCGGCTCCGAATCATGGGTCCTCTACCGGCACCACCTACGGCTCCTAGAATGCTTCCACCAGCGTTGTCTCCGCTCCATCCTCAACATCCATTGGAGCACTTACATCCCTAACGTCGAAGTACTCGAGATGGCAGAGGTCGTCAGCATCGAGTCCACGCTGCTGAAGATCCAGCTGCGCTGGATGGGTCACGTCTCCAGAATGGAGGACCATAGCCTTCCCAAGATCGTGTTATATGGCGAGCTCTCCACTGGCCACCGTGACAGAGGTGCACCAAAGAAAAGGTACAAGGACTGCCTAAAGAAATCTCTTGGTGCCTGCCACATTGACCACCGCCAGTGGGCTGATAACGCCTCAAACCGTGCATCTTGGCGCCTCAGAGTTTGGCGGGCAGCAACCTCCTTTGAAGAAGACTGCAGAGCCCACCTCACTGACAAAAGGCAAAGGAGGAAAAACCCAACACCCAACCCCAACCAACCAATTTTCCCCTGTCCCGCATCGGACTTGTCAGCCACAAACGAGCCTGCAGCTGACGTGGACTTTTTACCCCCTCCATAAATCTTCGTCCGCGAAGCCAAGCCAAAGAGAAGAAGATGTTATTTTTTCCAATGAAATACATTTATTCATTTCTATATACCATTGTTGTATTCTCAGGCTATCTTCTGATTTCCAGGTTGACATAATACATATTTTTGCTACAGCTAAAGCTATCATAATAAATCTTTTTTTGTGCTCCATCCAAATCGAGTCCAAGTTCTTTACTTCTTATATTACTTAGAAGAACGATCTCTGGAATTTTTGGTATGTTGCTTTTTGTGATTTTATTTAATACCTGATTTAGATCTTCCCAAAACTTTTCCACTATCTCACATGCCCAAATTACATATACTGTTGTTCCTGTTTCCTTCTTACAGCGAAAGCATCTATCTGATACTGTTGGGTCCCATTTATTTAACTTTTGGGGCATGGTGTATAGCCTGTGTAACCAACTATATTGTCTCATGCGTAACCTCGTGTTTATTGTATTTGTCATTGTTCCGGAGCATAGCTTTTCCCATGTTTCATTCTTTATCTTTATGTTTAGATCTTTTTCCCATTTTTGTTTGGGTTTATAGCTTGTTTCCTTGTTCTCTTTCTCTTGCAGTTTGATGTACATGTTTGTTTTAAATCTTTTAATTATCATTGTGTCTGTAATCACATATTCAAAATTGCTTCCTTCTGGTAACCTCAGCCTGCTTCCCAATTTGTCCTTCAAGTAGGTTTTCAGTTGGTGGTATGCAAACATTGTACCATGAGTTATACCATTTTTGCACTTCATTTGTTCAAAAGATAAAAAATTATTTCCCGAAAAACAATTTTCTATTCTTTTAATTCCTTTTCTCTCCCATTCTCTAAAGGAAAGGTTATCTATTGTGAAAGGTATTATATGATTTTGTGTCAATAATAATTTTGGTAGTTGGTCATTTGTTTTTTTTCCTTTCTACATGAATCTTTTTCTAACATTGAGTAGATGGTGCAGTACTGGTGAACTTCTATATTGCACCAGTTTTTCATCCCACTCATAAAGTGTATGTTCTGATACCTCCTCCCCTATTTTATCTAGCTCTATCTTATTCCAATCTGGTTTTTCCCTTGTTTGATAAAAAATCTGATAGATATCTTAATTATGCTGCTCAATAAAATTTTTTAAAGTTTGGTAGCTGCAAACCCCCTTGTTTGTACCATTCTGTTAATTTATCTAGTGCTATCCTCTGTTTCCCCCATTTCCATAAGAATTTCCTTATTATTCTCTTTAGTTCATTGAAGAATTTCTCTGTTAAGGGAATTGGTAATGATTGAAATAGGTATTGTATCCTTGGGAAGATGTTCATTTTAATGCAATTTACCCTTCCTATCAGTGTTAGTGGTAAATCTTTCCAATGTTCTAAGTTATCTTGTAATTTCTTCATTAATGGCTGATCATTTAATTTGTACAGATGGCCTAGATTATTATCTACTCGAATACCTAGGTATCGGATTGCTTGTGTTTGCCATTTAAATGGTGATTCTTTCTTAAACTTTGTGAAATCCGCATTATTCATTGGCATTGCTTCACTTTTATTTGCATTGATCTTGTACCCTGATACTTCTCAATATTCCTTGAATTTCTTATGTAATTCTTTTATTGATAATTCTGGTTCTGTTAAGTATACTATGACATCATCTGCAAATAGACTGATTTTATATTTCTTCTCTTTTATTTTTATCCCTTTTATTTTATTTTCTGTTCTTATCAGTTGTGCCAATGGTTCTATAGCTAACATGAACAGTGAGGGAGATAGTGGACATCCTTGCCTAGTTGACCTGCTTAATTTAAATTAGTTTGATATAATATCCATTTACTGTCACCTTCGCCAATGGTCCCTTATATAATGCTTTAATCCAATTAATATATTTCTCTGGTAGGTTGAACCTCTGTAATACTTTGAATAAATAATTCCATTCTACTCTGTCAAAGGGTTTCTCTGCATCTAAGGCAACCACTACTGTTGGCATCTTGTTTCCTTGTACTGCATGGATTAAGTTAATAAACTTACAGATATTGTCCGTTGTTCGTCTTTTCTTAATAAATCAAGTTTGATCTAGTTTTACTATTTTTGGTACACAGTCGGCCAGTCTGCTTGCTAATAGTTTAGCTATTACCTTATAATCTGTGTTGAGTAGGGATATTGGACTATACAATGCTGGTGTTAGTGGATCTTTCCCTGTCTTTGGTATTACTGTAATTATTGCTGTTTTGCATGAATCTGGCATGTTTTGTGTTTCTTCAATCTGGTTCATTACTTCCAGGAGAGGAGGAATTAATAAATCTTTAAATGTTTTATAGAATTCTATTGGGAGTCCATCCTCTCCCAGACAATTAGAAGTGTTGAAGTCATATTATTCAGATATCATCGCCAAACTGTCAGGGGAAAAAGGGAAA
Source organism: Narcine bancroftii (assembly GCF_036971445.1). Taxonomy (NCBI): domain Eukaryota; kingdom Metazoa; phylum Chordata; class Chondrichthyes; order Torpediniformes; family Narcinidae; genus Narcine; species Narcine bancroftii. The sequence continues at coordinate 66,597,466 of NC_091472.1, forward strand.
GTAAATAATTTTAAATTTAAATTTGGTCATACAGCATGGCAACGGGTTCTTCCACCATGAGCCTGTGGCATTCAATTACACCCAAATGACCTACAACCCTGGTACATTTTTGAAGGGTGAGAGGAAACCAGAGCACCCAGAGGTGATCTAGTGTTACAGGGAGACTCCTTACAGACAGCATTGAAGTTGAAACCTGGTTGCTGGCGCTGAAACTGTGTGGTGCTAATAATAGTGTAATTTATCTGAGATCATCTATTTATTTAATAGATTCAATTAGAATAGCGAATGAGACAGGAATAGATAATCCCTCAAATGGGTTTAATTTGCTTTACATTCCATAAGGAAGCATTGCTACTTTAGAGGTGAAACAAATAAAAAAATAACTTCATAAGGGTCTTGTTTTACAAGGCCTGAGAAAATATTAATAATTACTTTGGAAACCACTAATCTATTGAATAGGCTAGTAATCTGATGCTGTGAGCATGTTAATTTGCATTTACAGGCTCCAGTGTTAAATATTGATAATGTGAATCACAAGCTGTTTTCAGGGTATCAAGGCTCTATAATAGTTGTTCACCAGTGATCAAAACCTCAGTGCACAAAATAAGTTCTTTGTAGATGATGATATGAGCTAAAGTGACATTGAATTGGGTTTGTATCTGTTTTTTTTCCTTGAGCAGCAATTATTAATTATCCAAACGACTATGGTGTTTTTTCCTAAATTGCAGCATCGGCAGTTTTTTGCTTATCAACTTAGGTTATTCATCCAATTTGTATCTACTTGTTTATGCTTTGACTTCCAAAAAGTGATAATTGTCAGTAAGTGCACGACCTACATTTTTCAAGAAGAGCTTAAATTGTTGACTCAGTAGCTCACGCTGATGCTAATTGTCAGCAAAGTTCCTCCTCCAAGTGACATTACACATGTAGGCATGTAGACTACGAGTTTAAAGCCCTGTTTTATTATCTAATATGGTCATGTTTGAAACAGTGACAGAATGAAGTGAAAAGTTAAAGGATTATCTGGTACTTAGCATGTTCTTATTTTGATACCATATCTACTGTTCATTGTCAGTGATAAGAGAGAGTTTCCAAGAACTTGAATTCCATTGTGCTGCTAATATTGGTCCTGCTGTTCAATATGGAGTTTTTTTTAATTTTGAAAAAAGAAACATGAAAATTAGAAATCAATTTGAAAATGATCATTATGACTCTTCTAGGGAATTGAATAGCTTGGCAGAAACCAGTTAGAAGAAAACAAAAAGTTTGTGCAGGCACATGGAGAAAATAGGATAAGGGCATGAGTGGATATCTGTACTGAGACCAATTGTGTTAATTTGACATAAAATGAATATTACAGTTGGATTTTTCCCATTTCTCCAGTCATTATGTGGGAGTTTCACCCACTTCATTTTATTGAAGCTTAATGTTCCTTTTTAAGCACTTCCTGTGTCAAACTTTATTCCTTAGGCTGATCTTAAATCGTCCTAGAATTTGCAATTTGGGTGAACCTCCTAATGCAGTAGTGAGCTTGTATGTGAGGGCAGTCGTGGTGTTCAGAGCAGCTGGTGCAGGTTGTGGGGTGTATGGCATGGGGATGAGTCGCCCACCTACACGGAGTCCCTGACAGGCAGTATGGGTGTATGTAGGACCTGGGTTGAAGTGGGTTGGGAGTGGGCAGGGGTCTCCAGCATGCGCCAGGTCCCAGCCGGGGACCATGCCCTCATGGCTGTCTGGGTACACCACGTAGGCATACTGAGGGTTGGTGTGCAGGAGTTGCACGTCTTTGACCAATGGGTCAGACTTGTGACCCCTTGCATTTTTCTGCAGCAGGATGGGTCCTGGCAGATGAGAGCCAGTGTGATTGTGGCAGCAGACTTCCTGGCGAAGGAAACCATGCATTCGTGTGTGGTTGTGTTCGTAGTGGTGCATAACAGAGATTGGATGGCATGGATTGCTTCCGGCAGGACTTCCTGGCTTTTGATTTAAGAGCCAGGAGGACAGCTTTCCAAACTGTAGCATTTTTTTTCTCTCTCTACCTGGCCGTTCCCCAGGAATTGTAACTGGTCGACCAACTAGTGGCAATTTCTCTAGCCAAAAATTACTGCCGCAGTTCGTCACTCATAAAGGAGGAACCCCAATCACTGTGGATATAATTTGGGTACCTGAAGATGGTAAATATGCTGCAGAGTACCTTTATGATGGTGGCTAAGGTCATGTTGGGACTGGGGGTGACAAAATGGAACCTGGAGTACTCGTCAATGATGTTCAAGAAATATACATTCCTGTTGGACAAGGGCAGGGACCCCTTGAAATTGATGTTGAGTCATTCAAAGGGGCGTGTGGCCCTTGAGGTGCAACTTGTTGAGTCAGAAGAACTGTGGTTTGCATTCCACACAGACCTGACAGTGTCCAGTCAATGACCTGACATCCTCAATGGAGTAGGCAAGGTTCTGAGCTTTCACGAAGTGGAACAATCTCATATCTGTTAGGTGGCAAAAGTTTGTTGTGGAGTGCACTGGAGGCGTCTGAGATAAATATTGGCACACATCCCCTGGGATAGGGTGTTTGGAGTCATTGAGCTTGCCCGACTGGTATAGGATGTTGTAGTTGTAGGTGGAGAACTCAATTCTCCACCTCAGCATTTTGTCATTTTTGATCTTATCCTGCAATTTTGTAGTGAACATGAATGCAATGACTCGTTGGTCCATTAGTAAGGTAAATCTCTTCCCGGCCAGGTAATGATGCCAGTGGTGAACCACCTTAGTGATGGCCTGTGCCTCCTTCTCGACAGAGGAGTTCTCTGCCTCAGGACTATGAAAGGTATGGGGGAAAGAAAAGACTACTGTCCTGCCTGTCTCTTTGAGAGTAGCAGCCAGCGCGAAGTCAGAGGCATCACTTTCCACCTGAAATGGGATGGATTCATCCACGGCATATATCGTGGCTTTGACGATGTTTCCCTTGATTTGGGTGAAGGCTGTCTGGGCTTCTACCATTAATGGGAAGGTTGTGGATCTTACCAGGGGGTAGGCTTTATCGGCATAGTTGGGCACCCATTGGGCATAATAGGAAAGGAAGCCCAGGCACCTTTTTAAGCTCCTTGAGGTAGGGTGGGATCAAGAGTTTCATAAAGGGACACATGCAGTCGGGGGCAATGACACCATGTGCGATGATGCACCCAAGAAGGGCCAGGTGAGTTCTGCTAAACACACATTTGTCGTCGTTTTATGTCAGATTGAGATACTTAGAATTCGCGTTCACATCAAGGTCCTGCTGGTCATGGCTGCAGATGGTAACATTATCTAGGTAAGGGAATGTGGCTGTCAGTTTGTGCTTGTCCACTATCTGATTCATTTCTCCCTGAAGTATGGAGATACCATTGGTGATTCCAAAGGGTACCCAGAGGAAGTGGTAGAGCCTGCCATCCACTTCGAATGTTGTAAACTGGCGGTATCCTGGGCATAGGGGGAGTTGGTGGTACATCGTCTTTAGGTTGGGCAATCTTATTGACCATGTTGTTGATCTGGGGAAGGGGTTAAGTGTCCAGCTGTGTGAAGAGTTGATCATTTGGCTACAGTTGATCACCATACAGGGTTTACTTCCACTCCTGACCACCATGATTTGGGCTCTCCATGGGCTAGAGATGGTCGCTATGACTCCCTCTGCCAGGAATCGCTGCACCTCAGACTTTATAAATGCTCTGTCCTCAGTGCTGTAGCATCTGCTGTTCATCACTATGGGCTTACAGTCCAGAGTCAGGTTGTCAAACAGTGATGGTGGTGGTATGAGGGGGCTGTCTGCGGGAGGTCTGTGAACTGGGGGTTGTATACAGTGATGGGTGGTTAGGGGGCATCCTTGAATGCCATTGTGATCCTCCTGAACTGACTCTGGAAGTCCAGCCCCAGAAGGATTGGTACGCAGAGCTGAGGCATTAACAGTAAATGGAAATTGTCGTATTGCTCACCCCGTACCATTAACAACAGAATGCAATACCCACGGATCTTGACAGATTGGTCCTTTGTGGCCATTGATATCTTGCTGCTCATTGGTCTGAAGGGGAGAGAGAGTTTGTGAGCAGTGTCCAGGTGGATGAAGCTTTCAGTGCTTCCACTGTCGAATAGGCAGTTAGTTAATTTCCCATTTACCTCAATCTCCATCATCGAGTGGGTGATGGTGAGGACTGCCCTGATCCAAGATGATAGATGCTAGTACTGGGTCGCTGTCAGATGGGGAGCCTGTTCAGTAAGATGGCAGCACCCATGTTGACCACGCAGTCACACCAGGAGAGGTGGATGAAGAATGCAGAAGTGACATCATCCAGAAGTTGAGTCAGGTAAGATGGTAACCGCTCCACCCTCTCCCCCCCCCCACCCAGAGGTGCATGATCGCTGCTTGGTAGGGAAGGCTTCAACTTACCATTTCCCTCATAGTATCTTACTTCAGATGCTTGATGGTAGTAGGGTTAGGGCCTCCCCGTTTGGAGGTAGTCAGTGACGTCATGTCCCAAAATAGCTTGGCCCACACATGGAAGACCTGCTGCCAGCAGCAATGGATTCAGCATTGCAGTGGGCTGAATCTGAAGTCTTAGAGAGCTGGAGGACTCTCTGCAATGGCAGCCTGTCTTACTCTAGCAGTCACTAATGGATGTAATCGGACCTTACCCCAGCCATGCAGGTGCCCCGGATCAGCTCTTTCACGTGCTGGTCTGCCAATACCAGGGCATGGAAACTGTCCCTGCATTCTCACCCCAGATTGTGCAGCACGCGAAAGAAATCGTCCAGAGTCTCACCGGGTTGCTGTTTACAAGGCCAGGATGTACTGTGAGTGGACTTGGATTACTCGTGGTCTGTAGAGGTTGCAGAGGTTGGTCATGGCTGCAGAGTAAGCCATGCAGCCCCCTGATCGCCAAGTGCGCATGGTGGCTGACCCTCACTTGCAGTAACTTGAGTTCCTTCTTGTCAGTCCACGAGGTCCTCAAGCTTCTAGGAAGTCTGTAAAGCACTTGATCCACTGCTCATACAGCTCTGGGGCTCTGGTTATCTGTGGGTCTAGGTCTAGTCTGTTGGGTCACAGCAGTTTGTCCATCCCGTGTAGAAAATTTAAAGGATATATTGATAGGCTCAATCCAAAGCCATAGTGTGAGGAACAATAGGCTTTATAGTACTTTAGACTTGTAGCTGGCCCAATTCCAAGTGCTCAACTGAGGACAGGGAGGTCAACCTTTATTCCAGAGTCACAAGGGGAAGAGTTACCAAGGAGTGAGTCACCAGTGGGGGACGGGCCAGCTGTCCATCGGCAGTTCCATAATTATATCACCACAATATGTTTAAAAGATTTCAGGCTGATAATAACTTTGCTCAGGGGATGCACATTCGTAAAGAGGATGAATATAGCTTTATTTTAATTTTGGAAGGGTTTACAATTCCACTCTCTTTCTCAAGATAAGGTTAGAGGTGCTTCGATTTTTTTATTGATTCCAAAGTTCCAATTGTACATTTTAATACACTATCTGATGTAGCTGGAAGATTTTTTTATAGTTATTGGTTCATTGGGAAATAAGAAGGGGGTAATGGTTAATATATATTCACCCGTAATATCGACTGTCTTGAATTTTTTCAAGATTTTTAATTCTCTCCCTAATTTGAATATGTGGAGATTTCAGTTGTTCATTAAATCCTTTGATTGAGAGGTCTTCCACTATTCAGATGCTTACAAATAAATCAGCAAGTTATATTAACTCTTTCCTGTTGGATTATGGTTTAGTCGATTATTCAGAGATTTTACACCTGAAGAAACTCTAGAAAATGTTTTTTTCAAGTATGTGACTGCTGCCTTCGATAGGGAAATGTGAATATGACACAATCGCTGTTTCTGATCATGCGTCTTTAAAGCTTTCTGTTGAAATTTCCAGTGTCACTTTTGAGTTCAGCAATAATGGTTCAATTCCACTCTGCTTCACAATACAAAATTCATTAGCTTTATTAAAGATCAGACCTCTTTTTTTCCCGACAAACACGACTGAAGGAATGTCCAGTATGGTCATTTTGGATGCACTTAAAGCAGTGGTTCTCAACCTTTTTCTTTCCACTCACATATCACTTTAAGTATTCCCTATTGTTGGAGGCTGGGCCAAAGGAAAACACAGGCACAATACTGTTTGGGGTAACACAGCTTTATTCCACTCACATCTGCTAGCTGTGCTTACAGTGATCCGGGGGGGGGGGGGGGGAGAGAGAAGAGGAAGAGATGAGAGATGAGAGAGATACGGTTTGGACCTCGGCTTTATACCATGGGTCCTTTGGGCCCGCCTGGTGCTGTGTCTCTAGGCCACCTGTTGGCTGAGTGATGTACTGGTTATCATCACACCTATTCCATAGGTGCTCTATGATTAGTAAAGGACTGCTTAAGGTGGTATGTGGGTGAAAAGAAAAAGTTTGAAAACAACTGTGTTAAATGTACCTAATTGACTGATTATGTGCATACTTTTGTAACTCCAAAGGAAATGTGCCAATGACAATTTTTCTCAAGCAAAATATTTCCATAACAATTGGATCTAGAGCAATGATTCTTAACCTTCCTTTCCCACTCACATACCATCTTAAGCAATCCTTTACTAATCACAGAGTACCAATGGCATAGGGAATACCTTTAAAGTGGTATGTACGTGGAAATAAAAAGGTTGAGAATCACTGACTTAAAGCATTTTTACAAGGACAAATAATTTCTTATTCTTCTGCACTTAGTAAATGTAGTAAAAGTGAAGACATTTCTTGATAACAGAATTAACGCTATCAACAAATTATATTCTATGGTGTCTAGTATGGTCCTTTATAAGAAAAGAGTAGAACTTCAAACTCCGCATGATTTATTATTAATATGCCCTTTTGAGAATCAATTACTTAAACTTAAATCTCAATGTTATGTACTTGGAGAGAAATCAGGTAAGCTGTTAGCTGGCCAACTGAAGGCAGCAGCATTGAAAAGACAAATTACAAAGATATGCATTAAGGATGGAAACTTTTGATCATGCTGAAATTAATAAAGAGTTTCAGGAATTCTATTCAGATCCATACAAATCTTAATTTCCTGACAATTCTATTTCAATGGATAGATTCTTGCAACAACTCAATATTCCCAAAAATGTCACTAGAAGATCAAAACTTGTTGGAAGCTCCAATTTCAGAGTTGGATGTTTCCCAAGCTGTTGCTTCTCTTCATTCTGGCAAGGCCCCAGGCCCAGATGGTTTTACAGTGAATTTTTTAAAAATAATTTACTAATTTACTTTCCCCTCAACTATGTAAAGTATTTGATTATTTTTCTGGTACCATACCTGCAACTTATTATGAAGCATCAATTTCATTGATTCCTAAAAGGATAGTGATCTGACTGAATATACTTCATATAGGATGTAGATTGTCAGGCTATTTCTAAGATTTTGGCTGGTAGATTGGAAAATATCCTTCCCTCTTGTTACAAGATCAAACCAGCAACCACAAAGAACACAGGGGTAAAGATGAACAATTACTTTATTAACAAAAAATTCACCTTCAAACCTTAATTCAAAATCCCCCCCCCTCCTTTTATAACAATGCCCACTGGCAAATTTCTATAACAGTGTAAAACTAATAAAATCCCCACCCTAAATATAACATATGTAATTAAAGTCTAAGTTATATTTCCAACCAGCCCACAGAAAACCTTAGACACAAAACAAACACAAAACACACAAGACTCACAAAACTTTGATCTCAACTGAAGCAAAGATCATAAACAAAATTCAGTTTGTTTGGTAAACTGAAGCCAAAAGTCTTTGAGAGAGAAAGAGAGAGCACAAAATTCAAAGTTGTCTTCTTGTGTTACTTGCAGAGAGAGGAACCATTGGCTTGGTCCGGATCCTTCTGGCTGCCTTCGGAATGTTCATCCTTTTTGAAATCCCAACATTCTAAACTGTCCTCCAGACCATGACTCATGCTCTGGACCTTCTTCCACTCCACAGCACCCCCAGTGGTCGTTTATCATCCAAGTCCAGAAATTTTTAAATCTTTATCTGCACATATTCAGTCTGTCTCCCACTCTCTCAGCAGTCCTCCTTCACCTTGGTTCTCTAAGACAAACTGTCTCTTTTTAACATAAAACCACACAACACAAAGGCCAATACACAACACAGAATTCTGTAACACTCTGTTATATCTAAAGATCAGATTGAATTTATTAAATGCCTATATTCACATTTGGACATCCATAGCTTTTTGAATATTATTTATTCCCTTTCAGATATAATTCCAGAATGTGTAGTTTCTCTAGACCAATGGTTCTCAACCTTTTTCTTTCCACTCATATACCACTTTAAGTAATCCCTATGCCATAAGTGCTCTGTGATTGTAAGGGATTGCTTAAGGTGGTATGTGAGTGGGAAGGGAAAGTGAGGAAATCACTGCTCTAGACCCAATTGTTACTGAAATATTTTACTTTGAAGTTTGATAAGTCATATTTACTTCCCATAACTCCTTGGAGTTATGAAACCATGCACCTAATGAGTCAATCAGGGACGATTAGAACAATGGTTTCCAAACTTTTTTTTATTTCAACCCACATACCACCTTAGCCATCCCTTACTAATCACAGAGAACCAATGGCATAGGGAATACTTAAAGTGCTGTGTGAGTGGAAAGAAAAAGGTTGAGAACCACTGGGCTAGACACTGAAAAGCCTTTTGACAGAGTGGAATGGAACTATTTATTTGAAGCATTAAGGAGGTTAAATTTTGGTATGGGCTTTATATCCTGGATTAAATTGATTTATGGTATCCCCTTAGCTATAGTGTTTACTAATAACAACAAATCCTCCTTATTTAGGCTGTACAGGGGAACTAGATAGGGATGTCCCCTTAGCCCCTTGCTATTTGATATAACTTTAGAATCTCTGGCCATAACCCTTAGAAACACTCATGAGGTTCATGGGATTGTCAGAAATGGAATAACTCATTATGTTTCTTTGTATGCAGATGACCAATTAGTTTGTAGTGGCTACTATAGTAGAGCTACTAAAGAAATACAAACACACGCCAGAGTAATCAACTCAAGACTGGTTTATTGAAGCTTTAAAAGAGGGTTTTATTCCCTGCCTGTCCCGGGATCCACAGGAAAAGGCAGGACCTTGCTAAGGGACGGCTGCTGGTTTAAATTGAGACTTGTTAACGTCCCGTGCCTTTCAGCAGGGGACTCAGCTGATTAACGTGCCATCCTTTGGCACTCAGTAGCACTAGCATGCCGGTCCTTAGGTAAGTCCATGCACTGCACTGATGGTGGCAGTTCGCATTACCGCACTGAGCGCCAGCTCGGCCCACTACACAGCCGCTACAAGTTTATATTTTAGATCTTGTAAGATTTATCTCAGCTATGTTATCTGTGTTTTCTCAATTCAGCTCTTACTCTGGATATAAATTAAATCTTCATAAAAATGAACTTTTTCCGATTAATACACTCAAATTTCATTAAAGATTGTACAGAGATCATATCACATACTTGGGGGTTAAAATTACTAAACGATTTAAAGATTTCTATAAACTCAATTTTTCTCCTCTATTTGAGAATATGAGATTTTTTTCTAGATGGTCTCCTTTATCATTATCTTTAATAGTTGTATTACTGCAGTCAAAATGATAATATTACCTGAGTTTTTTAATCTATTTCAAGCAATTCCAGTTTTCATCCCGGTCCTTTTTTGATAATATTGACTCAAAAGTTTCTTCCTTTATTTTGAAGAAGAAAAACTCTAGATTTAGTAAATGTCATTCACAAAAATTTAAAAAAGATGGAGGTCTGGCCTTACCCTAATTTTAGATTTTATTCATTATCAAACTTTTGGATTTTTTTATTCTGACAAATTGGATCATTCATTATGGACAGATTTAGAATTGAAATCAGTAGTATTCAGTGGTCTCTTTATTGGGTACCTCTCTTACTTTTAGTTTTTCCAAGATCAGGAAGGATATATCTAATCCAATACTCAATATTGCGAATTTAGTTCCAATTTAGGATTTTTTTAAATTAAAAAAACTTTGTTTTATCTCGTTCTATCTCCCATAATTATTTTTCATCCATCATTCTCTATATGAAAAATCAAAGGTATTACTTTTTCAAATTGCAGGAAGATTGTTTAATGTCTTTTGAACAACTGGCAAGTAAATATGACTCATCAAATATTTTACATTTTTACAGTTTGAAAATTTCTTAAATACCATATTACTAGACTTTCCATTTGTATATCCACTTGATCTAGTTGATAATATTTTTCAATTGAATCCTTCTCAGAAAGGATTAATTGGAATTATATATAATAGTGTGGCAGATGTAAGTTATGGACATTTGCCATCATTTTAAAATAGGATGAATAATGAGACCACACCTCAGGTTTCAGCCAGAAAATTGATGTGCTGTCAGGCTTGATATAGACAAACAACAGATGACCTGACATCATGACATCTGGAGTACGTACTACATCATGACATTCACATTGAATAGGCCAAGGCTCCTCCGTATACCTATGGGTGCTGCTGAGTCACTATGCCTCATAGCTGTAGGGGCTAGTTGCCAGAAGATAGGAGCCTGTTATGTCTAGCTCTCATGAATTTGGAGCTGTTAGTGCTGGTTCTGCCCACTCCCCCCCCACCCCCCCACCCAGTATACCGCTACAATGGATTATTGAAATTGTGTCCAGTACTTCATAATAAGATTAAAAAGACTTTGGAATTGGAACTTTAAAGACCCTTATTGGAGGGTCTATGTAACAAGATTCTTAAATACGTCTTCAATATGTGCTCAAAATTCATTAATCCAATTCAAAGTGGTGTATTGTGTTCACATGTTCAAAGATAAGATGGCTTGTATCTTTTCTAATACTAACCCCACTTGTGACAGATGCAAATCTGATATTGCTACATTGACACATATGTTTAGGTCTTGTCCATCCTTAGACATCTATTGGAAATACATTTTTAATATCTTTTCAACTGTATTTCAGGTGGAGCTTCAACCTAATCCAATAACTGCTCTTTTTGGGATTATTGAACCAGCTTTTCTGCACCTGCGCAATGGGTTGTGGCTTTCTCTACATTGTTGGCTAGAAGAACCATCTTATTCAAATGGAAAGACTCATTGAACAGTATTTCAATGGTTCTCTCACTTTGTCCTGTTAAAGTTTAGAAAAAGTTAGATATATATTTGAGTCAATGGTGAAATTTGAAGATACATGGTGGACCTTTTAGGTCTTATTTTCATTTGATGTAAATGTTTTTAATGTGATTAGATGTACTTGCTCTTCCAGATGAAATATATAGTCCTACCTTTGCTTTTTTGATTCACAGTATGAAACAAAAGCTACAAAATATATAACCATCAGGATAAGCTGCTCAGATTTTTTTTGGTTAGTTTTTTTTTAATAGACTAAGTGGGTTTTTTAAATGTGTGGGTTTTTTTTTGTCTTTTCTGACTTCATCCAGTGCAGTAGAGGAGAGACTGAGTTTATACAGTTTGAGTTTTATCTTGAGATATATATGTTATAGAATGTTAAGTTCCAATGAGGACAGCTTCTCCACCAGCCTCTGGGGAATGATCGTATTAAACGCTGAGCTTAAGTCAATGAATAGCAGCCTGGTGAATGAGGCGTCATTCTCCAGGTGGGCCAGGACAGAATGAAGCGACAAGGATATTGCATCACCTGTGGAATGGTTTCTTCTATAGGTGAATTGGAATAGGTCCAGTATTTCTAGGTGTGTTTTGATGTGTTCCATTACCAGATGCTCAGAGCATTTTATAATGGTGGAGGACAGTATGGCAGTCATTGAGGCCTGTTATTATCACCCTCTTGGGTATCAGGATGATGATGGCTATCATGAACCCTGCGGGAAAGATGGACTGTTGCAGTGTGATGTTGAAGATGTCCATGAAGACCTCCGTCAATTGATCTGCACAGTCCTTCAATACCCGACTGGGTATGTTGTCTGGTCTTTCCACCTTGTCTGGGTTCAGTCAATATAGCTAAACAAATCAGCTGTAAACAAATGTACAAATAATGGTGCAAGTTGTCTGCACTAATTTATGAATTAACTAGTTTCAGCTGGTAATAACCACTAATCTTTTTAATAGATTGTCCAATTAATGCTATTGGCATGTCAGTTTCTATCAACAGCATGCTCCAGCTTTAAGTATTGTTTGATAATGAATTTAAATTAAAGTGAGTATCACATATTTACTATTCTGCCTGTCCATTCATTTTCATATTTTAATCCCTCGAATTTAAATAATGATAATTGCCCTCTTCTGGATGCATAACATCTCCACACTTATTAGAAAGATGCAACAATAACTCAACTTCCTGAAGTGGAGCAGACTACTGGCTGCATCAGTGTGTACAGTTCCTTTAGTGCTTCAGATTGGAGGTCACTCTACAGGATCGTAAAAGTGGCAGAGAGGATCACTGGGGTCTACCTTCCCTCCCCACCCCCTTCCCCTGGTATTTACCAGGATTGTTGTTTAAAGAGGACTCGCAAAATCAAGGAGGACCTCTATCAACCTGCACAGAGTATCTTTGAGCTTCTTCTGTCGAGTAAAGATAGAGATGTATCAGAACCAGAACTAACAGGCTGAGGAACAGCATTTTCCCACAGGCCATGAGACTTTTGAATGATTGGTAAACATTTCTCTGTAACTTCTGCACTGTGGACTAGAGAATGCTCTTTCATCAGATCGAAGAAGGGCTCAGGCCCGAAACATCGGCAATATATCTTTGTCTCCTATAGACACTGAATAGTCCAGCTGAGTTCCTCCAGCATTTTGGTGTGTTTTTACTACAATCTCAGCATCTGCAGACTTTTGTGTTTCACAAATAAACTTGAACTTGATATATACAGAGTACAGAATGGGCATATATAAAGATAAATTAAACCTGTTTTTATCTTGTGCAGCACAAAAATATTATTCTTTTAAATATAGAAGGTTGCAATTTGATACCGTGGCTGCTAAGTATGCAAACTGTTTCAGAAGTTCAGTGAAAGCAAAGTTCTGAATCCTACTCAGATCATTAACCTACATGTTCCTTTCACATCTTGAATGACTTTCTACATGTCTGTCATTTTAATCTAAATGAATATATTTATCTCTCAGAGAATGGAAGTATTATGGAAATGTTGCCCAATTGTGCATCCATTTAGACTATTGCCTTAGCTTGCTCCAAGAGATCTGAGCAGTATTTTCAGATTAGAAGGTTAGTACAACAAACCATATCTACTTTATTTTCCAACCTACAATTACTCATGTAATTACAATGATACCATTACATCACCTAACCTCAGCTTTAGGAGATAACAATGCATAACATACTTCATTATCCTCCAAGGGCATTCTGTAGTATTGCAAACTATGTTAAAAGCTTTATCTCCTACAGGGATATAATTATGAAATATACTTTGCTATACCCGATAGCAGGAGAGCTGTTATTGTTGTGCCAAAGGCCAGAATACTATATTATCATGGTAGCTTTCAGTATTCAACATGATCAGCTCACTAATAAGAATTATTATTTAGAAATAAACTGAACCTGAATGATAGAAAAATCTAATCATCAACAAATAAAAAGTCAAGATATTATTTAAGACCATTAGTTCTTTTCAGGAAAGGAGATCCTGAAAATGACATCAACTCTCATCATCACTTGTTTCCATTGCATTAATAGAACATCTGGATTTTGCAACTGCATTTTGTTTGCATGCATCATGCAACTTTCCAAATAGTTAATAGGGTTTGGAATATCCTGGGCAGGGACGGCACAAGGCTATTAATACATCTGCATGAAGAAGGCTGTGGGAACAATGGCCACATTCAATGAATCCATGTGTAAAGATTACCCATTTTTAAAAAAAATTACTTTCCTTCACATTAAAAAAACAGTCTGATTGTTGCTTGTCCTGATGGTCATCAAGCTCACTCAATATGGCAAAAATGTCTTGTACTTGAACTATGTTAACTGTTTGTCTGCTGTTGGGAGTATTTGTGTTTCTGGCACTTCTAATTCTTCAATGCTTATTTGTTTTCTTTTTTTTTCTTCTTCATTTTATATTTATTTCTTTTACTTTTGTATGTGTTAATTATACTTAAATTGTTGTTGGTGTGTTTTATGTACCTGGGAATCTGTGGTGAGCAAAACTTTCATTGCATATGTACATTGTACTTTTGTATATGACAATAAACTTCATGAATTCTGTCATTCACTCTAAACTTCACACTGTGCACTTCAGCATTCAACAATGATACCAACTAACTGGTCTAAAAATAAATATCCTCAGCAAATGCCAATGTCAAACAAGGCTGCACCATTGCTCCAAATGTGCAGACACAAGTCATCTGCCAGCATTCTAGCTATGTCACATTCCCATCTGAGCATAAAGGCTCACAAAGAAACCTTGGAAAATGTAAACTGCTTCATTGGAGTTATTTAACTAGTGATCTATCATGGACACTCAAAATCTCACTTGTCAGGAAGGCGCAACAGTGACTGCACTTCCTGAGAAGACTGAAGCAGCAAGGCTACTGGCCACCATTAGGTCAACCTTCTATAGGAGCTCTATGCATCCTGGCCAATGCATCACAGTGTGGGATGGATGCTGCAGAGAAATGGATTGGAGGTCAATCCATAGGAAAATAAAAGTGGCAGAGAGGATCACAGGAGTCTCCCTCCACCCCCACCACTCCACCCATCATTGAGGACCCCTTCCATCCTGCACAATTCATCTTTCAGCTGCTCTCAATAGGGAAGAGATACAGGAGTATCAGAGCCAGAACCACCAGGCTGAGGAACAGCTTCTTCCCTCTGGCATTGAGAATGCTGAACAACCAAAGGAACTGCTCACTTTAACCATCCAAGACTCTGATATGTACAAAACAATATTTATTTATTTATTCGTCCAGATGAAATACTTGCCTGCATATGTATTGTTTGTATGTGTGTTTATGTCTGGCTGTTTTACACTGAGAACTGGAGAATGCTGTTTTGTTGGGTTGGACTTGATTTGACTTGAGCTACTTCTTGGCCAAGGCATTGATCATTAAAGGTGGGAATGAATTCCCTCAATGCACCAGCACAACTGTTGGCCAATAGAGGAGAAGGGTATTTGAAAGTCATGCCCTCACACTTGGCATTTTCTCTTGGACAGTAATGATATCTGCTCTCCTTTATGCTTTTAAGACCTAAAATACTAACAATTGATTGCTGAGAGCATTAAAATATTTTGAGGAGGCATTATTAGTGTTATTTTGTCAAATTCACTGGCAGGATTAACAAGCTAAAGTTGGTGTCATCTCTCAGGTTTACATCCACAGAATTGAGTTCATGTTAGACTCAGTTGACTACATTTTGCAGGCCACATCATTCATATGTCTGACACCAGATATCAAAACAATTAATCCATTCGCTGCTCTGTTGTAGATCACAGACATGGATTTTTTGGGCCATCTTGTCCATACTGACCTTTTTGTTCACTAATCCCATTTGTTCCCATACACTTCTATGTTTTGCCTATCAATAGACTTGCAGCTTCAATTACAGGCTAATTCCAGGCATTATATAAATTCAAGATAATTTGTTTTCTGATTATACCTGTGCGACCCGAAAAATACAGCGTTCTCCGAATCACAATGCAGAACAGTGCAAAACACTTGTAGAGACATGAGGCACATACAGATGAATGATACATACACATGATACTTATGTACATATTATTAAAATAAATAATTTTAATAAACAGTAGTCACAAAGATTTATTTTAGCAGTTATTCAGCAGTCTTATTTCCCGTGGGAAGAAACTGTTCCTCAGCCTGGTAGTTCTGCCTGATATTTCTGTACCTTTTTTCCAGTGGGATTAGCTGGAAAATGCTGTGTAGAGATTTCCATTTATTTATTTTTATAATTTTCTTGCACTATGAATCATATCAATAACAACATTCACAAATGATCATGACTAATATATACACAGTAACATTTCCTCTTCCCCCCCTATTTTCCCCCTTTTCATCCCTCTCCCCTCCCCACCCCTTCAAAAACCAATAAATAATAAAACACATAAAACAAAGAAATAACAAAAAGCAAAGAAGTCGTATCATCCACTTTCACATATTTAAACCTTATTGCACTCATAATCACGTTGTTTTAAGAAATGGAGGTCTGTGGTCGGCATTCTCTAACATTTTATGTATGGTTCCCAAATTTGTTCGAATAATGTATATTTGTCTTTCAGATTGTATGTAATGTTTTCTAATGGAATAAACTTGTTTATTTCCATATACCACTGTTGTATTTTAAGGCTTGTTTCCATTTTCCAGGTTGTTATAGTACATTGTTTGCTACTGCTATTATAATAAATCTTATTTGGGCTCTGTCTAATTTTAGTCCTAATTTTTTTGTCTCTTATATTGTTTTGGATCTTTTGGTATATTATTTTTTGTGATTTTGTTTAATATTAGGTTTAGATCTTCCCAGAAAGTTTTCACTTTTGAACATGCCGAAATTGCATGTAATGTTGTTCCAGTCTCTTGTTTACAGTGAAAGCATCAATCCAATGGTGTTGGACCCCACTCTTTTAATTTCTGAGGAGCCAACTATATTGTATCATATGTAATTTAGTATTTATCATTTATGTATAGTATTTATACACAACTCCTCCCATGTTTCGTTCTTTATCTCTGTATTTAAATCGTTTTCCCAACTTTGTTTTGGTTTATACTTTGTTTCATCTCCTTATATTGCAATTTGATGTACATGTTGGTAATAATTTTTTTAAATTATCATTGTATCTTTGATTAAATGTTCATAGCTGCTACTTTCTGGTAATCTCAAGCTCTTTCCCAGTTTATCTTTTAAATACGTTTTCAATTGGTAATATGTAAACATTGTACTTTTTGTTATTCCATATTTATCTTTTAATTGCTCAAATGTTAATAAATTATTTCCCAAAAAGCAATCTTCTATTTTCTTGATTCCTTTTCTATCCCATTCCTTGAAAAATAAATTATCTATTGTAAAAGGGATTAATGGGTTTTGTGTCAATAACATTTTTGGTATTTGATAATTTATCTGTTTTTCTTCCAGGTGTATTCTTTTCCATAATTTAAGTATGTGATGTAGTACTGGTGAATTGTTATATTGCACCAATTTTTCATCCCATTTATAAAGTATGTGTTCTGGGATAATTCTATCTTAGTCCACTCCATTTTTCTCCTCTCTGATAAAAAAAATTGTTAAGTACCTTAACTGTGCTGCCCTGTAGTAATTTTTGAAGTTTGCTAGCTGTAGTCCCCCTTTGTAACTCCATGTTAATTTTTCTAGTGCTATTCTTACCTTTCCATAAAAATTTTCTTCAATTTTGCAAAAGAATTTTCTGTCAGGGGGACTGGTAACGTTTGGAATAGATATTGCACTCGTGGGAACACATTCATCTTAATACAGATTATGCTTTCTATTAAAGTTAACAGTAGCTCTTTCCAATGTTCTAAATCTTTCTGTATTTTTTTTAATTAATGGTTCATAGTTTAACTTGTATAAATGTTTTAGGTTCTTATCTATTCTAATACCAAGGTAACGCATCACCTGTGATTGTCATCTAAAGGGGGATTCTTTTTTTAAATTCTGAATAATCAACTTTGTTCATTGGCATCACTTCACTCTTATTGGTGCTAATCTTGTACCTTGATATCTCACCATACTCTTGCAGTTTCATATGTAGTTTTTTTTTAAATTGAATTATCTGGTTCTGTTAAATATACTATGGTGTCATCTACAAATAGGCTAATTTTATATTCTTTCTCATTTATTTTTATTACTTTTTATCATAGTTTTCTTCCTTATCAACTCTGCCAATGGTTCTATAACCAAAGCAAACAGTGAAGGGGATAATAGGCATCCCTGTCTTATTGACCTGCTTAATTTAAAGTGATCTGATACATATCCATTTGCTAATGGTCCATTGTATAATGCTCTAACCCAGTTAATAACTTTTTCCAGTAGTTTAAATTTCTGTAATACTTTAAACAAATAATCCCATTCTACCCTGTCGAAGGCTTTCTCTGCATCTAACGTAATAGCTACTGTTAGTGTTTTATTTATTTGTGCTGTCTGAATTAAATTGATAAGTTTACAAACATTATCAGCTGTCTGTCTTTTTTAACAAATCCAGTTTGGTCTTGCCTTACTAGTTTCGGTACACAGTCATTCAACCTGTTTGCTATTAATTTTGCTATTAAATTATCATCTATATTCAATAATGCTATTGCTCTCTATGACATTGGCAATAGCAGGTCTTTTCCCTCTTTTGGAATTACTGTGATTATTGCTGTTTTATATGATTCTGGTAAGTTTTGGGTCTCTTCCACCTGATTCATTATTTCTAGGAGGGGAGGGATTAATAGATTCTTAAAAACTTCATAAAACTCTATAGGGAATCCATCTTCACCTGGTGTATTATTGTTTGGTAGTTTCATTAATATATCTTGTATTTCTTCAGTCTTAAAAGGTTCTATCAATTTATTTTGTTCTATTTGTAGATATGGTAGTTCAATATTAGATAAAAATTCATCAGTTTTGTCATTTTTTTCCTATATTTTCCATTTGGTATAATTGTTTATAGAATTTTCTTTAATTTCATTAATCTCCAATGGATTGTATGTGATCTGGTTATCATCTTTTCTTGTCGCTAGAATGGTTCTTTTAGCTTGTTCTGTTTTAAGTTGCCAGGCCAATATTTTGTGGATTTTCTCTCCCAGTTCAAAATATTTTTGATTTGTTTTCATTATATTTTTCTCTACTTTATGTTTGTAGAGCTTCATATTTTAATTTTTTCTCTGCCAGTTCTCTCTTTTTCCAACTATTCTTCTTCCCGATTATATTACTTTTTAATTTTAGTCATATAGCTAATTATTTGTCCTCTAATAAAGGCCTTCATTTTGTCCCATAAAATGAATTTATCTTTACTGACTCCATATTTATCTCAAAGTATATTTTAATTTTCTGTTCAATATCATCTTTGAAATCTTGTCATTTCAAGAGAGTAGGGTTTAATCTCCATTTATATGTCTTTGGTGGGACATCCTCTAATTTGATTGTTAATAACAAGGGAGAGTGATCAGATAATAATCTTGCATTATAATTCCATCTTTTTAACTCTCCCTTGGATCTGCACCGACAACAAAAACATGTCTATTCTTGAGTATGTCTTATGTCTATTCGAGTAGTGTGAATATTCTCTTTCTTTGGGTGTTGCTTCCTCCATATATCAATTAGTTTCATTTCCTGCATTGCTTTTAGTGTAAATTTGGTAGGGATATTTAATGATTTTGTGTGCTCTCTTTAAACAGCAATTCTAGAAAATCTCATCACTGGGGCAAGGGATGGGGGGAGCAGGGGTAAGGGCAACCCCAGTGATCCTCTCCTCTTCTTTTATGGTTTTGTGGATTGACCTCCAACCTGATGCTCTACAGCAACCATACCCCACTGTGATGCAGCCAGCCAGGATGCTCTTGATCGAGCTCTTGTAGAAAATTGCCAACCTCAGCTTTCTATGGAAGTGCAGTTGCTATTGTGCCTTCTTGACAAGTGTGGAGAGGTTTTGTGTCCAGGCTAGAACTCTTCTTAAGTAGACTCTGAGGAACTTGGTGCTCTCCGCTCTCTCCACTAGTGAGCTATTAAAGTGCAGTGGAGGGTGGTCGTTCCTGGTCCTCCTGAGGTCCACAATCATCTCCTTTGTCTTGTCCACATGGAGACTCAGATTGTTATTTTTGCACCATTTCATGAGATTTTCCGCCTCTTCTCTTTATTTCACCTTGATGATTCTGTTGGACTGGATCTGCTGTTGCAGTCCTGAGTCAGAAGTGTGAATAGGAGCAGACTGAGCACATTGCTAACCCTGAGATGCACCAGTGCTCTGTAATGGTGCTCAACCTTTTGCTGTCTACCCGGAAAGATTGCGGTCTTTCTATTAGGAATCCAGAATCCAGTAACAGAGAGGGCTGTTGTATCCCAGTGAAGACAGCTTCTCCACAAGTCTCTGGAGTATGATTATATTAAATGCCAAGCTGAAATCGGTGAACAGCAGCCTCGCATGAGGTGTTACACTCCAAGTGGATTAGGACTGATTAGAGGATCAAGGCTATAGCATCGTCTGTTTAATGGTTCCATCTGTAGGTGAATTGAAATGGGTCCAGATGACAGGTTGAAGTCAGTGTAAATCATGAGGCCAAATGTAGCGCTATCATTAGGTGATCAGTCATATTTACCCAGGATCTTTGGTAACTGTGGGCAGCTCTTGTCATTCAGCTAAAGGAACAATGTCATTAAGATGGAAAGATGCAGAAAAGTTTTTGCAGGATGTGACCAGAACTGGATGATTTGAAATTATTGGCAGATTTGATGGTCAGGAGCTTTTTTGTTTGAAGCACAAGAGAGTGAGGGTTAATTTTGTAGAGGTATATAAAATCCTGAAGGGCATGAATAAAGTGCTCACATTCTTTGTACCAGGATAGTGGAGTCTCAAACTACAGGGTGTAGGCTCCATATTGAAAGGTTTAAAGTAGACCTGAGGGGCAACTTTTTTATGTAGAAGGTGATGTGTGTGTGGCACCAGTTGCCAGAGGCTGCATGACTCTATGATTTTAATTACAAACCATGCAGCTTTGAGTTTAATTCTCTGCACAGTAATATGCCACAAAAATAATGACATAATTGCCACTCATGTGGACCCGGGAGAGACATCACGCTCCTCCAAAGTCACTGTTGTGGCCATGTTCTTACCTTGTGTCATCAGCCCCTCTATGACCCCGCTAGTTGTGTGGATCATCTTTGGGAAAACATGAGATAATGTGACAGATTATGCTGTGTTTGTATTGTATATGGATATGATTTTGGGAGATAAATTGGAGCAGGGTTTTATTTTAATGTAGGTCACATACAAACACTTCAAAACAAATCTCATTTAAAATACTGGAGCTCTGCTCAAGTCAGACAGGGCAGCTCCTGGGGGCCTATGCAAAAACTTTGGAGAGTGTCCAAGAGACTTCACTAATGGAGAATTGTTTTGAAAAGCAACAGATTAAAGTAATCGGAGGAGGAGTTTGGAGTGACAGGCTGTCTGGTGTGCAGCTTGCTGTTCTAAGAGGGCCATGTGGTTTTTTGCAAGCAGAGAGGAAAACAACAGGCTTCTTTCTGAGAGAGAGAGGGAGAGAGAGAGAAGAGAATTCAGTTTTGTAGTTTTACTGTCAGCGGCAATGTTACGAGCCCAGAGGACCCCAAAACCCAGCAGCAATAGATATGCACCACAACAAAGGGTTACTTAAACAAAAGTTGTTTTTAATTATCTTTGAACATGAAAATAGAATCAAACTTTAACTTATCTCTATTGACTCACTTAACGTACTTAACCCCCCCCTTCTAATTCTAAATGCACGTGTGTGTAATGTGTGTGTAAGTTCAGCAAAGTTCTTTGGTTCACAGACCAATCTCACTAGTTGCAGGCAATTCTTGTACTGTGCACAGAAGTTAACATTAATAAAGTTCATCAGGCTTTAGTGCTTAACAGGTAAATGGTTACCACTCAGAAGGGTTCTAATTAGTCTTCAGAGAGAGAATTTTTCTTGTTTCAGGTCACCACAGAATTCCTTTCTGTTTCTCCTATTCCAAGGGAAACTCCGGACAGCCAGTCCTCTCCTTTGACCAGGCTGTCTTCCCAAGCTTGCCAGCTTGTCCCTCTGGAACCGATATCTGTGTCTCTCCTCTCTCACTTCCCTCCTCTCTAAGAGCAAAAGCCTCTTTTTTCCTGCTCTCTGCCTGCAAAGATCACATGACCTTCCAGACAGTAAGTTCAGTTTTCCAGATGAGCTGCTACTGCCTGTTGTTACATTTGTTGCCTTTTCAAACAGTCCATCATGAGTCTCTGAGCACTCTTGCAAAAGATCCTGCAAAAATTCTGTTTTAAAATGTTTGTGTGTGACCTGCTCTAACAAACCTTTCCCAATTTATCTCCCAAACACCTCTGTATACCCTGTCACAGCAACAGCTGGGACTGGAACAGGATAAGTTGGGAAGCTTGTGGAAGACTTGATGTGATTGCTTAGTTCAGCCTGGTCAAAGCCCTTGTGGTTCATGCAAGAGGAGAGGACTAGCTGTCTAATGTTTCACTTGAAATAAGCAAAACAAAAAGGAACTCTGAGGTGTCCTGAAAAAAAGTGGTTATCATCTGGAAAACCCTGATGGGGCAGGTTTCTTCAGCAAGACACTAACATGGCTGATTAAAAGGGATCAGTTTGTGTCCAGGAACAACAAATCTCTCTCTGAAAACCGACAAGAACTTTCCTGAGTGATAACCTATTATCTTTCAAGCACCAACGCCTGGTGAACTTCATAAATGTCAAATTCTGTGCACAGTATAAGAATTCCCTGCAACCAGTAAACTTGGAGGAATGAGAAGTGAGATTGAACTGTGAATCAAATAACTTTTCTAAAATTAAATGCATGTGCACTTTGAATTAGGAGGGGGTTAAGTTAGGATAGTTAAGTTAATAGTGATAAGTTAAAGTGTGATTCTGTTTTCATATTTAAAGATAATTAAAAGTAACTTTTGTTTAAGTGACCATTTGTCTTGGTGAATACCTATTGCTGCTCAGTTTTGGGATCCTCTGTGCTCATAACATTTTTTGGGGTTCATCCTTTCAGATTGAAAATTGGAGTTTTGAGATCTTAAACTTTTTGAGTTTTGTGATTTATTAGTTAATTGGTTTTTCCAAGCTAATTTAAAGCTTGTGTGGTAAAACAGCAGCGATGGACGTTGATACATTTTTCTCACAACCATCAGCTGTAGAGCAAGAGAAAAGAGAAAGTGATGGTTATTTCTAAGGCATTAAAGCTGACTGAAGTTAAGCATTGGATGAGGAAAATACAAATACAGAGGATTATAGTGAAATATTATTTTGGTGAGGGAAAATTTGTTGAGAAAGACTTAGAAAATTTTCCAGAGGATGGATCTTTTGAGTTGAAATTGGAATTGAGAAACTGAGGGTGGAAGAAGAAAGAGAGAAACAGAACTTTGAGTTGCAGAGACAACAGAGAGTATATGAAGCAGAGGAAGCTGAAAAACATAGAACATATGAGACAGAGGAAACTGAAAAATGGAGGAAATATGAGTTCGAGGTAACTGAAAAACGGAGCGAGGAAATTGAAAGGGACAGATGGTTTCAATTAGAGAAGTTAAAAATTGAGATGAAGGGAGGTAAGAAAATTGAGGCTGTGACTCCTGGGGAGAGGTTTTTGGCTAGTAGAGAGGTAAATCTTTTTCCTCCTTTTGATGAGGAAAATATAGTGTAGCAGATGATGCTTATGCTCATACGCCATCATGTTGAAATAACGAGACCACACCTGAAGTTGTCAGCCAGTGAAGAGAGTTTATTACAGTGTTATCAGGCTTAATATAGATACAAAACATGTGACCTGGTGTCATGATATCTGAAGTGCTAATGACCTCATGACATAGCTACCTTGAGTAGGTCAGGTCTTCTCAGTAAGCCTATAGGTGCTGTTGATTCACTATGCCTCAAAGCTGTAGTGATTAGTTGCCAGTAGAAAGGAGGCCATTGTGTCTAGCTGTCACAAGACAGGAGCTGTTAGTGCTGGTTCTCCCCACACCCTCCAAGCGTACCACTACAATAGATACATATTTTCAGCTTTTTGAAAAGGTTGCTGAGAGCTCAAGATGACCAAAAGAAAAATGGCCTCTTATGCTCCAAAGTGTATTGAAGAGAAAAGCACAAATTAGATACTCTAGTTTGTCTACAGAGCGAGAGGCAAATTATGATACTGTTAAACAAGCAGTATTGAAAGCTTATGAGTTGGTTCCAGAAGCATATAGACAAATATTTAGAAACTGGTGAAAACTTGGAACCAATCTTATATGGATTCTGCTCTGGGAAAATCTGTATGTTTTGACCACTGGTGCACCTCAAAAGGAATAAATAATGATTTTTGACAGATTGAGAGAATTGATATTAATTGAGGAAATGAAAAGGTGTGTTCCAAATGAGATTAAATTATAGCTGGATGAGAGAGACGTGGCTACATGGCAGTAAATGGCTAGTTTGGCGGACAAATTTGCCTTAATTCACAAAAATAAATTTTAGAATAGTAAGTATTTTCAGAGAGTTAACGTGGAATGGATTAGTAGGTCTGAAATTAAATCTGGGGAGACTATTAAAAGAAATGATGAAGGTAAGGTGGGAAAGGAAAGAACTTCTGGATTTGTATGTCATTTTTGTAAGAAACCTGGTCATGTTATTGTGAATTGTTTAGTGCTGGAAAAGAATTGTGAAAAGGAGGTTTTGCCAGAAGCATGTATTCAGACAGTTGAACTTAATGAGAGCAGATTTTCCAAACCTGGTATCGGTGTTTTCAAACCTTTTGTGTCAGAAGGCTTGGTTTCAGTAAAGGAGAGAGAATCACAGGTTCCAGTTAAAATTCTTAGAGATACTGGGGCTGTTCAGTCACTGTTGTTGGAAAATGTTTCAACTCTTTAAAAAATATATATTTTCCAATTGCATCAAAACATATATAGTATTTATCCATAACATAAGAATAATAAAACAATGACACAAAAGTAATGCAGTTTTTATATTTTTTCTTCCCCCCCCACCCCCACCCAACCCCCTTTCTTCCCAAAACATTAGGGGAAAAAAAAGGAAAAGAAAAAGCCTGTTTAATAAACCTATATCTTTTAATGAATTAATTGCATCTTACATAACAATCTTAAACCATAACTAATCAGGGCGAGTTGGCTGGGAGTCTGGTGGACACTGCAGGTAAAGTCGTAGCAATAAAATCAATGTAGGGTTTCCAAATCTTATCAATTTTTTCTGGTTGATTTTGTAAATTATACGTTATTCTCTCTAATTGTATATGATTTAATAATTCTGTTTGCCATCTATTGAAGCCCACAATATCACCAGATTTCCATGTTACAGCTATAGATTTCTTTGCTATTGCTATTGCTATGCTTAAAAACTTATTTTGATAAATATCTAACTTCAATTGGGAACTATCTCCCAATAAAAATATTCTGAGATCCTTCAAAATCTACATCTTCAAAACTCATCTCAACAAAATATTTATATCATTTCAAAACTTATCTACATTTTCAAATTGCCACACAGCAATGCAGGAAAGATCATACTTCTTTATTACATCTAAAATATTGATCAGAAAATTTTGAATGAAGTGCATGCAATTTATATTGAGTATAATATAATCGCTGTATAAAAATTAAATTGTACCATTTTGATATCTAACATTAACTGTATTAGTTACACCTTCATAGCATAATTTTGACCATACTTCTTCTTGAATCTGTATACTTAAATCTTTTTCCCATCAAAATTTAGATTTAAATAAATCCTTTTTTCTGAATAGTCTCTTGTAATTTGATATACATATTAGTAATAAATATTCCAATAAAGATATCAATAAAGATTAGATATTCAAATAGTCTTTGTTCTGGTAATTTAAAATTCCTCCATAATTTTCTTCTTAAATATGATTTAAGTTGATAATAAGAAAAAATAATATTGTGTGGTATATTATACTTATCTTTCAATTGGTCAAAAGTAACAAACAACAGATCCCAAAAGCAATCCCTTATTCTTTTTATTCCACAATTATACCAAACATCAAAATAATGATGATTAACTATAAAAGGAATTAAAGAATTTTGATTTAATATCATTTTAGCCATGTACTTCATTCCATACTTTATGTATATGCTTCAAAATTGGTGTATCTGATTTTCCTTTTAATAATTCCCCCATGCCATTTATTTAAAATGTGTTCAGAATTACTTTCTCCTATTTTATTCATTTCAATTTGCATCCATGCAATCTATTCATCAGTCTGATAACAAGAAGACAAAAATCTAAGTTGAGCTGCTTTGTGATATTTTTTTAAAATTAGCCAATGGAAGTCCCCCTTGATCAAATTTCCATGTTAATTTTTCCAACGCTGTCCAAGGTGTTTTATCCCTCCAAATGAATCTTCTTACACTTTTATTTAAATCCAGAAAAAAACATTATTGGTACAAAAAGTGGTAAAGATTGAAAATGG
Organism: Narcine bancroftii; assembly: GCF_036971445.1. NCBI lineage: Eukaryota > Metazoa > Chordata > Chondrichthyes > Torpediniformes > Narcinidae > Narcine > Narcine bancroftii. The sequence continues at coordinate 66,623,642 of NC_091472.1, forward strand.
TAATGTATTCTAGGAAAGATAGTTATCTTCAAACAATTAATCATTCCTATTAAAGAAATTGGCAAATATTTCTATCTTAATAAATCTTCTTTAATATTCCTCAATAAAGGTATGTAGTTTAATTTAAATAAATTATTTAAATTCTTATCAACATTAATTCCTAAATATTTAATTGCACCATTCTACCATTTAATTTTTTTTCCTTAATATAGTCTGCCTCAATCATTGGCATCACTTCACTTTTATCAATATTTACTCTGTAATCTGATACTAACCCATACTCTGCAATCAATCATTTACTTTTTGGGATGAGCTTCCAGGATTTATAAGATATAATATTACATCATCTGCAAAAATACTAATTTTGTGTTCTTTATCATGCATCTTAAAGCCCTCAATCGCATTATCACTTCTATAGCTAATGCAAATAAAAAGAACATAATGGACATCCTTGACTAGATGATCTTTCCAGCAAAAAGGATTTTGATATTTGTATATTTATATTCACTTTAGCTTTTGGAGAATTATATAAAGCTCTTATCCAGTTTATAATACTTTTCAGAATTCCAAAAACCTTCAGTACTTTAAATAAATAATCCATTCTAAACTATAAAATGCCTTTTCTGCATCTAAAGCTAAAGACACTGATGGTACAGGTACACAATCCTTTCTCCAGACATATAAAATCCAGAAAGCTCCAAAATCCGGCAAGTGGGGGAGGCGGCTGAGGGATTGGCGGTTGGGGGAGACTGCCGGGTGGCCGAGGGACCATGGTTGGGGAAGACAGCCGAAGGACCGGCAGTTGTGGGAGGCAGCCGGGTGGTCGAGGGACCGGCGGTTGGGGGAGACTACTGGGTGGCTGACGGACTGCAGTTGGGGGAGACGGCTGAGAGACCAGTAGTTGGAGGAGATGGCCGGGCGACTGGGAGGGGGTGGGGATGAATACAGCAGCACAATTCAGGAGGGCTTTCCGAAATCCGGAAAAAGGGTTCCGGATAAAGGATCATGTACCTGTATTCTTTTTTGAGCCATATCTATAAAATAAAAATCTAACAATATTATCCACTGATCTATTTTTAATAAAACCTGTTTGGTCTATATTAATCAATTTAGGTAAACTTTTACCTAATCTATTGGCTATTAGTTTGGACAAAATTTTATAATCAGTATTCAATAATGAAATTGATCTATATGAAGATGGAAGCAAAGGGTCCTTCCCTTTTTTTGAAATAACTGCTATTAACACAGTTTTAAATGATTCAGGTAAATTTAAAAAAAAACTTCCATTTGATCTAACATCCCCATAAATATCGGAACTAATAACTCTTTATAAATTCTTTATAAAATCTAGAGATAAACCATCCTGTCCTGGAGCCTTATTGTTTGGAAAAGACATCAAATTATCATATAATCCTGTAACTGTAAATTAATTTGTTAAATCTATCTTTTCTTCTATGCTTAACTGCAGTAAAGTAATTTTGGACAAATATTTGTCCATTTTATCCCCATCCTTCAAAGATTCTGATTTATAGAATTTCATAAACACATCTGTAATACTTTGTGTTTTGTAAGTAAGATTACCTGAATCTTCTTTTACAGCTATGATTGTTCTCAATACTTGTTCAGTCTTCAATTGCCATGCTAAAACTTTATGAGCTCTATCTCCCAATTCATAATATTTTTGTTGGGTTTGTCTTTTATCCCTCTCTATTCAAAATATGTTTGTATCGTATTAAGCTTCAATTTATTTAAATCCAATATTTTCCTTTGTTCATCCTTCCCTCAATTTTGCAGTTCCTTTTCCATCTTTATTATTTCCTTTTCCAAAGAATTAACTTCAGACATATATTCTTTTTTTTATCTTAGCTGTATAACTTTTTATTTTTCCTCTTAAATAAGCCTTTGAGAATCTCACACAACAAACTTATTAGTTACAGAATGTTCATTCAGGTCAAATTTATTTGTTGCCTTATAAAGCCACAAAAATCTTTGCTTTTCAACAATGCTGCATTAAATCTCCATCTATAACCTATATTTTGCTCCTCCTCCATTAAAACTGACATAACTAAAGGTGAATGGTCAGACAATATCCAACTCTTGTCTAGAGTTGAGAGGTGATTAAAACATACTTATACAGAAATATGTCTTATACCTATAAGGATAAAATGAATAATCTCTAATATCAGGATGCATCTTCATTTAAATATCAACAAGTTTAATTTCATTCATAAAATTTTTCACATCTTTTGTCACCTTACTTTTAACCAATTCTTCCTGATCTATCCAACTTGGAATCAAAGATAAAATTAAAGTCTTCTCCCATAATTATTTTCCCTTTTGCATTAGCTAACTGCATAAAAACATATTGTATAAATTTTCCATCATCTATATTTGGTGCATATATATTCAGCAAGGTCCAATATTCAGAATATATTTTGCAATTTATCATCACATATCTCCACACTTTATCAGTCATTATATCTAATATTTTGATTGGTAAACTTTTATTTATTAATATCACTAATCCACTAGCTTTAGAATTAAATGAAGAAGAGAATACCCCTCCTACCCAATCTATCTTTAGTTTTATATGTCCTATTTCTGTTAAATGAGTTTCTTGTATAGAAGCCACATCCACTTTAATTTTTTTTCATGTAATTTAATAACCTTTTTCTCTTTATTGGATTCTGAATTCCATTAATATTAATACTAATAAATGACAATTTACCTGCTATTAGACATCAAAATTAAAACATATCCATCCAGCACCCCCCTCCAACTCCCCATCCAACCCAATCCTCCCATATAATATCTTACATCAATAAACAGTTTAGACTAAGAACCAAAAAAAAATAAGAAATTAAGAAAAAAAAAGGAAGATAGGGCAAAGCCCCAGAGGTGCGTGATGTAAAGCGTCTCTATCATCCTAATCTGTATGGGATGCAAAACTAGTTGCATTAGTGCCCATGATAGCACAGTGGTCAGCATCACATTCCCCACTAACTCACTTGAAACATCAAACCATCCTTACTATAAGCTTATCAATAGACCTTTTAATCCATTAATCTTATCCAGTATATTAGATCATGCACAATATAGGTTAAACAATCCAGATGCTTATCCTATTCCGAGAATGGATAATTATTGATAAAATTGGGAAAGCTAAATTTCTTACTAAGTTGTTGAAGGGTTACTGATGTGTGCCTCTAACTGAGAGAGGAAATAATATTTTGGCTTTTGTAATTTTATCTGGTTTATATGAGTATAATGTGTTACCTTTTGGCATGAAAAATGTCCCTGCAACATTTCAAAGGATGATTAATTTGATAACTCAAGGGTTAACACATACAGATCTTATATTGATGACTTGGTCATAAAAAGTGAGACTTGGGAAGAACATCAAAGAGAAATTGTTTGCAAGATTATCCAAAGCAAACTTAACTGTTAATTTAACAAAAAGTCAATTTGAAAATGCTACTTTAACATACTTAGGTCATGCAGTTGGTCATGACAAAGTTGCACCTATTCAGGCTAAGGTGAATGCAATTTCTGAGTTTCCTATTCCCAATGGAAAGAAAGCAGTGAGAAGGTTTTTAGGAATGGCAGGATATATGAAATTTAGCTGAGGTTTCTCTTCCTTTAACCAAACTTTTGAAGAAAGGGGAGAAATTAGTATGGACTAAAGATTGTCAGACAGCTTTGGAAAATTTAAAGGAGCTGCTATGTCATTACCCAGTGTTAAAATCTCCTGATGTTGACAGACCATTTTCTGAGGGGGATGCAGATGCAGTTTTATTACAAAAACATAATGAAATTGACCATCCAGTTGCCAACTTTTCAAAAAAATTCAATGTTCATCAAAGGAACTATTAAGAAGGAACTGTTGTCTATAATATTTGCTCTGCAGAATTTTGATGTATATATCAGTACCTCTCATAAACCAATTGTGATATTTACTGACCACAATTCTTCTGGTATTTTTGAATAAAGTGAAGAATAAAAACAGAATGTTAAAATGGAGTTTAATATTACAAGAATATAATCTGCAAATTAATCACATCAGAAGTACAAGTAATGTGATCGCAGATTGTTTGTCAAGATATTAAAATTGATCATGTATAGAAAAATATACTCTCAACATTGGGTTACATTGTTATAGCATATTATATATTGTGTATTATCTCTTTAGTGATTTTAAAGTAAGTTTAGTTATAACTGAATTTTAACTCAAGAGTTAAAATTCCTTTGTAGAGGTAAAGTGTGACAGATTATGTTGTGTTTTTATTGTATATAGATATGTTTTGGGGAGATAAATTGGAGCAGGTTTTTTATTTTAGTGTAGGTCACATACAAACACTTCAAAACAAATCTCATTTGTCTCAAGCCAGACAGGACAGATCCTGGGGGCCTTTGCAAAAACTTTGGAGAGTGTTCAAGAAACTTCACTAATGGAGAGTTGTTTTGAAAAGCAACAGATTAAAGCAATCGGAGGAGTTTGGATCCACAGGCTGTCTGCAGTGCAGTTTGCTGTTCTAAGAGGACCATGTGGTTTTTTGCAAGTAGAGAGGGAAAAAAAAACAGGCTTCTCTCAGAGAGGGAGAGGGCAGGGGAGAGAGAGAGAGTTCTGCAGTTTTACAGTCGGCAGCAATAGCTCGGACTGGAACAGACCAAGCTGGCAAGCTTGTGGAAAAACTCCATTTTGAAGATGGGTTGTGAGTGCTTAGTTCAGCTTGGTCAAAGTCCTTGTGGTTCATGTAAGTGAAGAGGACTGGCTGCCTAATGTTTCACTTGAAATAAGAGAAACCAAAAAGAACTCTGTGTTTACCTAAAAGAAAGAGATTATCATCTGGAGAGGCCTGAAGGAGCAAGTTTCTTTGCCAAGATACTAATGTGGAAGATACTAATGTGTCCAGGAACAATAAATCTCTCTCTAAAAACTGACAAGAATGTTTCTGAGTGGTAACCATTTACCTTTCAAGCACCAATGACTGGTGAACTTCATAAATGTTAAATTCTATGCACAGTATAAGAATTGCCTGCAACCAGTAAAGCTGGAGGAATGAGAAGTGAGATTGGACTGTGAATCAAATAACTTTTCTAAAATACCTACACATTACACACACATGCGCTTAGAATTAGAAGGGGGTTTAAGTTAGGTTACTTAAGTTAATAGTGATAAGTTAAAGTGTGATTCTGTTTTCATGTTTAAAGATAATTAAAAACAACTTTTGTTTAAATAACCATTTGTCTTGGTGAATATCTATTGTTGTTGGGTTTTGGAGTCCTCTGGGCTAATAACACCCCCTCTATGATCCCGCTATTTGTGTGGATCATCTTTGGGAAAACATGAGATTTCTCCAATGAGCTGCTGAACATTGGGTCATGGGAACCAGGTCTCAGAAATGGGATTTGAGAGAGTGTTGAGGGCAAGAAAGGCACTGAAGGCTGTTTGATCACATCAGAGGTTTTGATCTATAATTCAGGTTCCCAATGGATCAAACAGTTGTCTTTGTGGCTGCTGTAGTACTAGAGGCAAATCCGCAGACACTCAGTGACTCTGAAGAGACTTTCTTTCACTACATTTTCTCATTATTTGGGGAACTGGACAAAAATAAGCAAAAGTCATATTTAACAGCAAATAAGACCCCTTTTATTCCTCAAAAGATCACTCCAAACCCCCTCCCCCGGGTCTTGCATGCAAAAGTGACATTTTGGAGAGCATGGTATCAGGGAGGAAGGGATCCCAGCTGTCCACCCAGTATTGACGCCAGGGCCTGGTGTCAGGGAGAGAGGGATGCTCCTCCTCCTGCCAAGTACCTCTGCTGCTGCCCCTAACCCTAATCCCCCCCCAGCGCTGCCACCACTGCTGCTGCCACTATCCTGGATATAGAAGGAACACATACCTGTTCATCCTAGCATTCGCATTCAATGAATCAATGCTAAATACAACATGGTGGACACCAAGGCCAGGACTCGCGAGACCTGCTTACCCATAAATACACTAAAATGTGGACCTGCTTACCTATAAATACACTAGAACATGTACACTAAAAATGTTTAAAATTCATAAAAAATTCTTGCTGAAATTCTTGGGGAGGTGGGGTCTTGTACGCCGTCAAATACGGTCTATTGTGCATATTACATTTTTGGTATCATCATGTGCCAATAAAAGGAACCTTGATCATTGCATTTCATGTACATAGTCATCTGTTGGCTGGACACAATTCTATTGGAAGAGCAGGAGGCAGTATATTTAAAAAAAGAACATGCATTTATAAAGTTATTATTTCTGCCATTTTGTACAATGAATAATAAATGTGTAACTTACATATTGTTGGCAGATTTTTAGTTGTTATGTGGTGACCCATTTACCAACAAGTGATCTGGCTCCCAAAATGGCAGATGTCCTGATGAAAACACAAGAAATTGACCTGCATCCAACACAGGTTTTTAATCTGGGCTGATGACATCACTGATGATGTCACTTCCTATTCATGTGATGTATATAAGCTCAGTATGCCAACCTGGAGGTGTCAGTCTTGCACTAGACTCCACAGTTTGTACATCCACTTCCCGGCATGCACATCAACTCAGCAATTCCTCAACGTGTACACTGATATCTATAGTTGCTCAGTGTAGAATACTTTGCTGCAGTAATATTATATATGTGACATCCAATTAGTTTGTACGCTGATGGTTATCAACTGTCACATTTGTTTCATAGTTGTATTCATGTCACTGAATCAAAAAAACTGTATCCAGCCTGTTGGCTTTTTTAACTCATAAATAGTGAAATGGGTTTAAGAATCCACAATCTTCAGTAATAACCAATTAATAAATTCTTGTTCAGCTGGTCAGCCTAAGGAGGTACCAGTAATTAGAGATCTGGTTATCAATATTCTGGGCTATCTCTTTACATTTCTTTACCAAGACGCTAGAAGTTGCTTAAGCAGAAACTGGAGGTAAAGATCATATCCTGGCCAAGTTAACCATTCTTAAGCATGTAAACTTCCAGTGCTATATTGGGAAACAAGCCTCTTTGTGAAAAGTGTTCTTTCTTCCTATTGTTATATGCTTTCCACAGGTAACAACAGAATCACCTGATTGTTCCCTAGATGACCAGGTGTCCTCCAGTATCGATGATACACTCTTCCTGGTTGGTCTGCACACTGAAAAATCATGAGCTTTTTGAACCATTGGGTATCATATCTAGTACAGTTACTATTTGAGCTATATGCATGCTTTGACAAGCCAAAGCTTTTGTTGTTATCACATTTTTATCTATTAATTGTCATTGGAGTAAAAATTGATAAAATGTACTATATTTTTTTTAAAGCCCTTATGTAATCAATGAACTATTTAACCATTAAAGCCATTAGTTCATTACCTGTAAAGGGGAGTACTAATGATATAAAAAGACTATTAAAGCCACTCAAGCTATGACTGCAAACACTAAATGTTGTTATAAACATTTCCAACTGTAGGTAATATTCATTAGATATTAGGAAATGTGAATTATGCTCAAACCCCTGGAATTTTGTAGGCAAAGATGCAGCTACATCTATTTAGAATGTGATATGACTGTATTCAACATCTGAAAGGATAACTTGCATCACATAATTTATTTTACAGTTTCCCATAGACACTGTTACGAGTAGGTTGACGTGATCATTGTATGTTTAGTTTAGCACATTTTATCGCAAAATCACTGTATCAAATGTTATTAAGGTCATCTCACAATGTTAGTGGGAATTTTAGTTATCTTGTCTCAACGGTTTTTTTGGTAGGTGCCATTGTGGAGCTTTGGAGTCATGGGCCTCCACGGGCCTGGGAATTTCCTGGGGACTAATGATGCTGAGGCTTCTAGGAGCCACATCATTTCTGGTAATCACCTAACACAGGAAACATGTGAATCTCGGATATTTAAATGACTGAAAGAACGCCATTAAACTAGTCTCCTCATAGCATCTCTTGTGTACTTTGTTGTTTCACCACTCGCTACAGTGATGATCTGCAACATTGGTGACCCCCTATGGTCCAAATGACATTTTGGACCTCACTATGGATGCACAGAATGCCGTTGTGCTCAAACATCCAGTATTTTGGACCTTGCAGCCACAGGTCTGGTTTGTGTACCCCGAGGCCCAGTTGCATCTATGCCAGATTACTGCTGATGCAACAAAGTACTGCTATGTTGTTACATCACTGTACCAAGACATCGCAGAGCATTTTGTCGATTTCTTATGCCAGCCTCCAGCCAACGACAGGTATGAAGCCATCCAAGACCTGCTCATATGTACATTCGTCCTTTACTGACACAACAGGGCAGCATGACTTGTCCATATGGACGGCCTGGGTGACCGCACTCCTTCTGAACTAATGAACAAGATGCTTGCACTCATGGACGGACACAGGCCCTGTCTGCTTTTGAGCAACTTTTTCTCGAGCAAATGCCAAAAGACATTCATTTGCTGCCCCTGTCATCTAGTAACCTGTGCTGATGAGTAGTGGCCCTCTAAGTAGTATGGAGGATTTTCATTTGGGTGTGTATCGGTGCCTTGGCAAAGGGCACAAACCCTGCCCACTCTGAATAGCAGTACAGCATCAGGCTTGTCCAGATGCAGCACAGACAGAGAGCAGTGGTACTATTAGAGATGGGGAGCTGCAGCCCACTGCTGTCATCCCCCTGCACACATTCGGGAAATGTCGAGGCCGGCCTTTATTAATTGCCATGACAGCCGGCCACAAGGACAACCTCCTTTTCCTCTGGGATCAACACTCAGACCATTGGTTCTTGGTCAACACTGGGGCAGAGGTCAGTGTGCTACCCTCTTCGGCCTAAATACACATTCAGGAAAGAGGGGCTCTCCCCTCATGGCCAACAACAGCGGCAACATCCGAACATACGGATCACAGACAATTCCACTCAATTTTGGTTCTTCGTGGTTCAGCTGGTCTTTCACTGTTGCTGATGTATCACAGCTGTTCCTGGGAGCTGAGTTTTTTCCACGAGAACAATGCTTTCTAGTAGATCTCAAAGGTTACTGACTAGTTAATTTGAAGACTTTTGAGTTCCTCGTCATGCACCCCGCAGCATTGCCTGCACCTCACCTCGACTCAATGACGCTCTCAGAGAATAAATATGCCAGAAACCTAGCAGAATTCCCCAGCATTATTACTTCACAGTCACGATGGCCCAACCGAAAAATGGAGTACAGCATGACATTCCGACTGATGGACGTCCCTGAATGCACGAGCGTGCAGGCTGCCTGCGGATAAACTGTAGTTGGCTAAAGACGAATTCTGATATATGGAGGAAGTGGGAATTGTTCGCCACTCTGACAGCCCTTGGGCATCACTGCTGCACATGGTACCTAAGGTGTCTGGAGGGTGGAGATCTTGTGGGGATTATCAGTGTCTGAACAACATCACTATGGCAGATCACTACCCATTTCCCCATATACAGGTTGTCTCTGCAATCCTTCAGGGCGCTAGGATTTCCTCCAAAACCAGCCACTTGTGGCAGCAGTAATGGCCCATTTCCGTCAACTACTTCAGTGGCTAGATGACCGTGGGTTAGCGATTAACCTGGCCTTGCATCAATCGATTTCCTCGGCCACTGCATCGATCAGCATGGAGCAGTTCCACTACCTTCTAAGGTCAAGTCCATCTGCAAATTTCCAAGACCCTTTACCCTCAAGGACCTGCAAGAGCTTGCTGGCATGATTAACTTTTATCATAGCTTCATGCCAGGTGCAGTCGAAGTTATGCAGCCGCGTTTTAAACTCTTGTCTGGGCATCCCAAGGAACTGAAGTGGGATGACAAGGCTGCGGCCAGATTCGAGAATGCCAAAGGAGCACTAGCGAGAACCACTCTGCTCATGCATCCGAGGGTTGACAGTGGATGCATCAGGCACTGTGGTAGGCAAGGTCCTGAAGCAGCTCATCAGCAACACCTGGAAACCCCTGGCTTTCTTTAGTCATCATTTGAGACCACCGGAGCAGAAGAACAGTACCTTTGACAGGGAGCTCCTTGCCCTCTACTTGGCCATATGGCATTTTCGCTCTTTTCTAGAGGGCAGAGAGTTCACGGTCACAAACCATTGATTTTCACCTTCACCAAGATGTCCTTGGTTGTCACAACAACAACTCTCCTACATTTCAAAGTTTACAACTACGATAAAGCACATCACGGGGAAGAGCAATCTAGTCACCGACACAACTATCCTACAATGCCATTGCTTCCATCCATTCGCCTGCTCCCAGTATAGACTTCACGGCCTTGGCAGCAGCTCATCTGGAAGATGAGGAGATGGCTGCTTATCGCTCTGCCATATCGGGACTGAAATTGGAGGATATACACTTTGGTCCAGCAAATGCCTCCCTACTTAGAGGAAAATCCACCAGCCAACTGAGGTCAATTGTACCTGCTGCATGGTGACATTGGGCATTTGACACCATACACAATTTGGCTCACCCTTCGACTAGAATGATAACAAGGCTCGTGGTGGACAAATTCATGTGGCACGGCCAGTGCAAGGAAGTCGGTGCTTGGGTAAGTGCCATACCTCAAAAATTCAAAGCCCTAAAACAGGTTTTTGCACCCATGCAGCACAGGTTTGATCACTTCCACATGGATATAATTGGCTCACCAGCTCGTAACGTCTCTTGTGTTCTTTGTTGCTTCACCACTCACTACAGTGGTGACCTGCCTCACCATTATGACTAAACCCTTAAGCGTGATATTTGTAGGCATATAGTTTCAGAAGCCTAAAAGTAAATAGATTATTTTCTTATTGGACTGAACATATACATTATGTATTTTTGTACATGAAAATATAACATTATCACCAGTTTGTCTCAAATTATCCGCAACCTTATCCCCCTGAATTCATATTAAAAGAAAGTGCATCAAATTGCTTAATGTCTAAAATATGGCAGCAACCTTTGTTGATGTGATATATTTGTGTGTTAACTAAGCATTTAACAGTTCCAGAGCCATCACTTGGATTCTGGAAAATGTCCACTTTGCGTTAGTGAATGGTTGAGTATGGATGTGGTTTCTGAGAGAGTAGCATCAATGAACTTGTTGGCAAAATTATTTAATTCATTTTTTGAACATGATGCATTTCTTTATCTCTAAGATGTGTTTAGAATCGAGTTAATTCAAGGTTTGATGACAAATGGTTTGTTTCTCAAGAAATCATGCCAGCGGCTGTGAAAATGATTAAGAATCTCTTTTTTTGTAGCATTAATCAAAAGTTAATACAATGGGTTCTGTTTTTCTTTATTGATTATTTAAGATTTTTTTTAATTGCTTAGCTTATTGCAACAAGGAAATAATTGGATAAAAACATTCTGAGGCTTTTATGGCAGATATCAAAGGTTTTTTTTTGAACAAATGGTTATCTTAGTATAAAGCTTTCACCACATATTTTTAAAAATATTATACCAGATATAATCTGCACATTTGCCACCTAGTGAAGAGATAGTAAACCATTAGAAAGGATTAATTTAGATTAACTTTTAATCTAAAATTGCAAAATCTTATCTTTTATTGTTTTTTTCTTTTATTTGTTTTTTTCCCCCCTTTTACTGAACAGAATGGGTTGCCCAGCTGACAATGAGATGATTCAGGTTATGGACTACTTGTGAATTATATCTGAATAACTAGGAGGCACCCAACTCAAGTTGAGAGATCAGTATAAGAAATGCAGAGGCTTTCTGTTGCATAAATTTAATTTCTGACATTTGCCTGATGGCCTGCATCCAGACTTCAAAGGTGAGTGCGGTCGGCAGGTTGGAAAGCCAGGTAACTCAGGTGAGGAGAGGATTTAGGGAGGTACAATGGAGAACGGGAAGAGAATGGGAAATATTGAAATAGAAGGTCAGTCATGATCAGATTTAATAGTGGAACTTGGATGGCTGATGCCTGCTCCAATCTCCTATTTTCTCATGTTTCTAAATCATACTGGTGTCTGTTTAACTTTTAAGGACAACTTTATTATTCTCTATAAAGCTGAATCTGATTACTTTTGAGGAAGATTATCTGATTCGAGTTAAACAAGGAAATTTGATGCTGTGATTGTAATTTAATGCACAAAACTGCTGGAGAAACTCAGCAGATTACACAAAATCCATGTGAAGCAAAAATATATAATCAACATTTCAGGCCTGACCTGAAATGAGCAAGGTATGCAGATGCTTACCTCCTTGGAGAGGAGTCCTTCCAAGTGAAGTAGCACATTCCTTTGAATCTTCAGGTGTCATCTACTGTATCTAGTTCTCCCACTATGGCCTTCTCTATATCAGAGAGATCAGGCGCATACTGGGAGATCCTTTCAATGAGCCCCTTCACTCTGTCAGTGGGACAATGATGATCGATATGCTGGAGTTAATAATGGCCATGACCATCCTCTTGCAGCATCTCATGGCAGTGGATGTCAGAGCCATTGGCCTTTAGACATGAAGATCCTCACTCTGTTCCTCTTCAGAGCCAGGATGATGGTGGAGTAGGTGATTGAGTAGCAGTGATCGATAGCTTATGGCTCTCTGATGGGACTGATGGTGTTTTATGGTAGTACGCTCCTGAGCTTGGCGTTGTTGGTCCACAATTATGATAAGCGCAGCTTTTGGGTGTTTCATTTCAAGGCTGTTAATGAAGATTAATTTGTCAGGTCAATTAAATTTGCAGGATTTGAAAGATGCTGTCATCAGAGATCAATTTATTTGTGGAATCTAGGAGTTCAGTCTGAGGAAATGGCTGCTCCATAACATACCTTGAAACATATATCAAGACATACTGCAGAGCCTCCCAAAGTCTGGCTTGAAACAGTGGCTTTCCAACAAAGGAAATGCATGCATGATATAAAACAAGAAAAATGGGAACATCCGTTGATGGGGCAGGTATTGAGGACAGCAAGTTGGGTGTCTGAAGCAGAATGCTTTCCTGGTGGTGAAGCGTGTGAGAGCTGGATCAAGAAGGTTAAAAGTTGATGCAGTTAGATTCAATTAGAAATGGAACCAATTTTTATTCCTAAATCATTTTTAGCTCATTAGATTTATTTATTTCTACTTGCATATGGCAGGAGGAAAAAACCCTATTTTCAAAAGACTAAAAGGAATTGAAGATTATCACTTCCAGATTTTAAATATTATTATTGGGCAATTAATATATGTAAGTTATTTTTATTATTACATTTGGATAAGTCAGTGAATTGCCCCATCTTGGGTAGAAATGGAAATCAAGTCTTCCAAAAAATTCTATGTTGGCAATTTTAGGATTTTTTTGACCATTTTCATTTTCTAAATTGACACATGATCCATTAATGAGAAATTGGTTGTGACTATGGGCTCAATTTAGAAAATTCTTTGGGTTTAATAGTTTTTCTCGAGCTAGACCCAGTATAGATAATCATCTTTATCAGCTGTCTCTGTTGGACATAGGTTTCAAGGAATGGTATAGATAAGGTATCCAAGGTTATAATAATTTTTTCAAGGTTTTTGGCTCTTTTGAACAATTATCAGCCAAATTTAATCTTTCATACAGACATTTTTTAGATATTTACAAGTTAGACATTTTGTTCAGTCCAAGCTTTCTTATTTTCCTCAAATCTCAAATACTAATATTCTTTATTCTTTTCTTAACTTAATTTTTTACAGTGGATTAATATCATATATTTATAATGATTTTTTGGATTTAAGATCATCCTCAATGGCAATTAAGAAAGATTGGGAACAAAATTTGAACATAACACTTTTAGATGAAGATTGGTATTCTACTCTCAGGTTGATTAATTATTCTTCATTTTGTATAAGGCATTGCTTATAATTTAAGGTGGTACATAGAACACATATGCCCAAACTTAAATTATCTAGTTTGTATGCAGATATTGATCCACTATGTGAGAAGTGTAAAATTTTTGAAGCTTCGTTGATCCATATGTTTTGAGAGTGCCAAAATTTAGAGAGATTCTGGAAAGACATTTTCCAAACTTTATTAATATGATTAATATAAAATCTTGTCCTTTTATAGCTTTGTTTGTTTTTTCACATGAGCCAGATATACCTCTGTCTACAACTCAGGAGAAACTTTTAGCCTTTACCACGCTGATAACCAGATGAGCAATTTTATTGAAATGGAAAGATGACTCTTCACCTACCCATACACAGTGGTCACATGATGTAATGTCCCATTTAAGCTTGGAGAAAATTAGATACAATATTAAAGAGAGAAAGTTTGTGGGGCCCATTCAGAGAATAATATTATGATTGGAAGAATTAATAATTTTGAATGTTCCAGAGATTCTCTGTCTGATGTTTAGAGGTTGCTATCCAATCTACAATTCTCCTTTCTTTTACAAATGTAACCTTGAATAGAGGGAGTGGGTAGATTAGATTTAGTTTTTTAAGGTTTTTTTGGTTTGTTTTCTATTTATCAATTTTTATTTGCATTAATTTGGCAAATATGTGTTCTCACAGATTAATTCAATAACTTGTTTCTCATGCAGATCAAGGAACTGTTTGATGTAGTTCCATCCATTTTTTTCTACTTGTATGTTTATGAGATGATTTATGTGTTTTCTTTAAAATTTTGTATGTAAGTTGATATGTTAAACTCAATAAAATTATTTAAAGGAAATGGTGAATCATGCAGGAACAGAGTATGCGTTTGATTCAAGGTCCACCCTTGGTGCCAAAGGCAGCAAATCCATGCAAAGAGCACCTGCTAGATATAACTCCAGCCAAAATGTGGTGCAACGTTTTAGCAGAAGTTTGAAACAATGAATAATGTTGTCCAAAAGCAAGGCATCAATCTTAGACCATAAGGCCAGAACACATGGGAGCAGAAATAGGTTATTCATACCATAGAGTCTGCCCTGCCATTTAATCATGAGCTGATCTATTTTCCCACTCAGATCCACTGCCCAGCCTTCTCCACATAACCTTTGATTCCCTGAATAATTAAGAACCAATCAATCTCTGCCTTAAATACACTACAACTACCTGTGACAACAATTTCCATAGATTCACCACCATCTGGCTAAAGAAATTCCTCTGCATTTCTGTTCTAAGCAGATGCCTTTCAATTCTGAAGCTGTGTGCTTTTGTTCTGGATTCTCCCACTATGGGAAACAGCTTTTCTACATCTACTCTGTCTATGCCTTTCAACATTCCAAATAGGGTGGCCATTTCAAAAGGAGGACATGATCATAACTTTCCATATATTACTATGAGATACACACACACACACACACACACACACACACACACACACACACACACACACACACACACACACACACACACACACACACACACACACAGTGTGTTTGCATTTGTTGTTTTTGCAATACCGTTTAATTTAAACAGGCACAGGCAACCTATGACCATGTCTTCCTTTGGAATGGCCACGCTAATTCCAAATGTTCCATTGAGATCCCCCTTCATTCTTCTAATTTCCAGGCCAAGAGTCAACAAACATTCCTTATATGATAACCCTTTCATTCCCAGAATTATCCTTGTTAACCTCCTATGAATCCTCTTCAGTGTCATCACATCGTTTCTGAAATGAAGAGCACAAAACCACTCACAATACTCCAAGGGAGGTCTCACCAGTGCGTTATAAAACCTCAACAATCATATCTCTGCTCTTGTGTTCTATTCCTCTTGAAATGAATGCCAGTATTGTATTTTCTTTCATCATCACTGATTCAACTTGAAAGTTTACCTTCAGGGTATCCTGCTTGAGGATATCCTGTTATACCATAGGGCTCTTATCTTGTAAAAAAAGCCTCATGTGCGACATCTTGTCAAAGGCCTACTGAAAATCCAAAAACACAGCATCCATTGAATCTCCTTTATCTAGCTTGCTTGTCACTTCTTCAAAGAATCTTGAGGCAACAGTGAAATTAACAGCCTCCATTTCTCTCTCTCTCTCTCTCTCTCTCTCTCTCTCTCTTCCCCTCTCCCTCTATGATGCTGATGCACATGGAAACTGTATTGAAACCTGTTGGGAGATATGTTTGATGGCATCTAAAGCATCCAGCAAGTGCCCTTTAGAATGGTAGAACTGTTTAGGGGACATGCTGATCTTCCGTAGTCTTCTAAGAAATCAGACGCATTGGTATGCTTTCTTGACCATCACATCAACTTGCTTGTCCCAGGTCAGATATTAGGAAATATATATTCCCAATAACTTGTAGCTATCTACTCTTTTTACCCCAGCATTTAATATAGACAGGGGTGTGGAATCTGCTCCCTCTCCTGAAGTTAAAAATAATTTTCTTTCTCTTACATTGAGAGAGCGGTTGTTATCTTAGCACCATGCCACTAGACTTTCAATCTCTTTTCTATATTTTATCTTGTCATTTGATATTGTGGTAGTGTCGATTCATTTGATGATGGAGTTGGAATGGTGATTAGCTGCAAGTCGTGGGTGTAGAAGGTCCCATCCAAAGAGGGTGTTCCAAATCAAAGGGACAGGTGCCATCTCAGGAGGATTGCTTTATTGAAGCAGATATGTATCATTCACAAAAGTAGACCACAGCTTAATAAATGATTCCCGAAAAAACTGAAATCTTCCAGAATCAGTCCTGGTAAGAGAGTAGACTGACTGAAACATGTGGAGACATTATGCTAAAGGAAAGGACACAGGGCCAACAAATATATATTTTTTGGTATTAAAATAGTGGTAGTGTTTGCTGTCCCCAGAACTGTGAGTGATTTGTTTGTTGTCAGCCTGAAGAGGTGTCCCACAGAGGATCCTTGTTTAGTCACACACACAGAGTTTCCAGCCCACATTTACACTTGCCTTAGTCACAGGATTTTGCACGGTTTAGGAAAACTTGTAGAGGTTGAAAATAATGTTGGAGAAATGAAATAAAGAAAGAAAAAGAAGCATTTTTTTTTTGCACATGGTTCAACCGACCCAATTATTGCTGAAAATAATTACAAAATCTTGAGAATAAACTTCTTTAACCTCATACAAAAGATCTTCTAGAATTTTTAAAAATGTAATCACATTCAATCAATCATTGTTAGATAAATTGTTCATGGCATCATCTTCAAACAACTATTTTAAGACTATATGGTCATTTTTATTCAAATTTATACAGCGAGCTTTCAAACTTGCTATACCTCAACAATAGAATTCTGCTAATTAATTAAAATTAATGAAGCTGTCATTCATGCACATTTAGTTATTGCTAAGCTTTGAATGTCTGCAGAACATTAATATTTATATATCAGTCTAATATGAAGGTCTAGTCATATCTATTGAAAAAATGGTAAATCAATTCTATTGAAAATGGCTCATTTTTTCACTGTTTTGAAACGATGTGCAAAATTTTCAACTGAAGTTTTATGGATAATATAATCTCATGATTAACTTTTTGTGAAATAGATTGTTATTGTAAAATGAGATTCTCAAACCTTATTAAATGCTGTCATTAAAGCAACATAAGAATTTTTAATTGGGAAATACATTCTAGCTGTAAGATGTATTGGTTAAGCAACATTATAAATCTGATATTTCATTAAATATATAGTACATTGAACAACCATACAGGATCAAATAATCAGTTTCAATTTTTGTTCTAAGCTGGTCCTTGAAAAATTCTCTCTACAGCACAACAATGAATATTTTTCTGACAGAAGTTTAACAATTATGTCTGTAGTTCCTTTGTTGGTGTGAATCACAATATAGCTCTAATTATTAAAAAAAAGTATTAACTATGTAATAACATAGTAAGATGAAGAAGCTTATTGTGGACTTTAGGAAGGGGAGAAGAAGGGACAAAGTATTGTTTCTATGGTGAGACTGGAGATGGTTAGTAACTTCAATGTCCTGGCAGTCCATATTTTTGGAGACCTTTCCTTCAGCCAGTGCATTGAGTTGATCATGAAGAAGGTCACCAATGCCTCTGCATTTTGAAAGTCTGAGGAGAGTTGGTATATCGTCACATTTTCAGTTGAAGTTCTCAGATGTATTGTGGAAATTATACTGGCTGGTTTTCTCAATGCCGACATTGGAGATTCCAGTGTGCAGGAATGTAGAAAGTTGCAGAAAGTAGAAAACCTTGCTAAGTCTATCCCAGGTACTGATCCACGTGTGGCACTGCCTTAAGATAACAGCAAACACAATAATGGACCCTCATAACACTGATCAGAATCACTTCACACTGCTACCATCAGGCAGAAGATGCAGAAGTCTGAAGTCCAGCACCTCTAGGGAACCTGCCCGATCTCAAACCATGTCTCATTTGATTTTTTTTTAATATCTCATGGCACATTAATTTAATTTATTATTTTGTTTTAAATGTACCTTACGATGCTGTGTGGCTGCAGCAAGTCAGAATTTTAGTGCATCTGTACATTGTATTTATGTATATGACAATATACTCTTATTATATTGGAACATGCAAAGCATGGTTCCCTTGATGAAAAATAACTGGATATAACCATTGAAAATAATAATTTTCTGAACAAAATAGAGACTAAATCTTCCTGGGCCTAAATTAAGATGATTAAACGTATGAAAATAGAAACCATGGTGGACCATTTTGTTCCAAGTATCTCTTTCATTGGACTGTGCATTAAGCAATGGTAGGTCCATGCCATTTTGTAATCACATTTTTTTGTTACAGAGTTCTGTGTTGTGTATTGACCTATATGTTGTGTGGTTTTATGTTAAAAAGTGACAGTTTGCCTTTAAGAGCCAAGGTGAAGGTGGATTGCTGAGAGAGTGGGAGAGGAACTGGGCATGTGCACAAAATGATCTAAACATTTCTGGCCTTGGAAGACAAATCACCACTGGGTGTGCTGTGGAGTGGAAGAAGGCCCAAAACATGAGTCATTGTCTGGAAGACAGTTTAGAATGTTGGGCATTTTAAAAGGGATGAACATTCCGAAGGCAGCCAGAAGGATCCGGACCAAGCTATTGTTCCTCTCTCTGCAAGCAACACAAGAAGACAACTTCGAATTTTGTGCTCTATCTCTCTCAAAGATCTTTTGGCTTCAGTTTACCAAACAAGCTGAATTTTGTTTATGATCTTTGCTTCGGTTGAGATTGAACTTTTGTGAGTCTTGTGTGCTTTGTGTTTGTTTTGTGTCTAAGATTTTCTGTGGGCTGGTTGGAAATATAACTGAGACTTTAATTACATATGTTATATTTAGGGTGGGGAATTTATTAGTTTTACACTGTTATAGAAATTTGCATAGTAACCAGTGGGCATTGTTATAAAAGGGGGGGATTTTGAATTAAAGTTTGAAGGTGAATTTTTGTTAAAAAAGTAATTGTTCATCTTTACCCCTGTGTGATATGCCTTCTTTGTGGTTGCTGGTTTGATCTTGTAACAATTTCCATTTCCATCAGTGTCCTTTGACTTAATCTCAAAACTAAAATTAACAATTAGCTCAGCATTAGTTGTTATTTGTGCAATCTTTCCATTCTTCTGCACACTTGCTGTGTAGCAGGCTTTTCCAAAACTTTTTAAACTTGTCCCTTGGTACTTTTCAACATTTCAGGTTCAGAGATAGTAAAGCAGATTTTAAGTCTAACATTTGAAATCATGTGGAAAGGATTCTTCTCCAATCAAATGCTGACAATACAGGCTTGATTTAAGATCCCATAAGGGACCATGTAGCAACTTGTCTATTACCCAAGTATTATAGCAGGATTCGAGTGTTGGAGGTAATAAAGTGAGCCATTTTATTTTACTTTGTTTGCTTAAGTGATATGACAAATACAACATATACTGTCCACTTTTGCCTTCTAAACTTTATTAATTTATTTAAAATTTTTGACCATACATGCAGTCAATTACAAAATTTAAAATACAAGTACAAAAGTAAATCCAGTATTTACTCCATGATGGTTATACCCCAATTCCCTAATCCCATCCATCCAAAAAAGACCCCAAAGAAAATAAAAAGTTGAATTTAGAAAAAATTGCCAGAAAAAGGAAAGAAAGAAAAAAGAAAAGCAAAATGAACTGCTGAAAAGAACTGGACATTCCATGGATCATAAATTCCTATTCAATTAATTTTCTTTGGAGAAAATTACTGCAAACTTCAATGATTAGTATGAGCATAATTAAAGATTTACACCTGAGATTTTTAAGTATAGATGCCAAATGTAAAAATATATCATTCTTATTTCTTAAATTAGAGGTAATTTTCATGAGGGGAATACAACTATGTATGTCTGCATTCCAACGTACCACACCAAGATGTGAATCAGACTTCCATGTATCTGCTATATATTTTCTAGCCACTGCCAATGCAATTTTAACAAATTCTGTTTGATATTTGGATAGTTTCAGTTTAGGTGTTATCCCTGTAATATTACCCAGTAAAAATAATTCTGGGTTTTGTTGAAATTTGATTCCTGTGATTGGCTTTAAGAAATTTCCTAGATCAACCCCAAAATGCCTTAATTTGGAACATAACCAAATTGAATGTTAAAAAAATTCATACCTCCTCACCACATCTAAAGCATCAGTTGGATAGGTGTGAATTTAATTTGTTTAATTTCTGTGGTATGTGATATAATTAATGCAAAAAATTATATTGTAGTACTCCATATCTTACATTTATCATATTAGTCATACTATCTCAACTTAGTTCAGGCCAGGATTTCTCACTGATTCTTATATTTAGATATGATTCCCATCTCTGTCTGAACTTATGAAACCCCCTGTCTGGGGTTTCCCATTTGATGTAAGAGATACATTGCTGAAGTAAAGGTCTTAGTATATCCATTTGGAATCAGAGTCTCCATATCACTACAATTTGGTAAAAATATTTTGAGGCCCAATTTATCCCTTAGATACACTCTTATCTGAAAATTTCAGAAGATTGTGTAGTTAGAAATTCAGTGCTTATTTTTTAATTGTTCAAATTGTCCCCAGACATAACAATTTTCAATATATCTGATTCCTTTATGAGACTAGATTTCAAAAATTGGTTATCAATTGTACAAGGAATAAGCCTGTTATAAATCAAAAGAGTTTTGGGAGATAAGCCTCCCCTTGTTCCAATATCACTATTTATTTTACACCAAATATTAATTAAGTATTTTAAAAAAGGGGTTTCTCTCTCACCAGTTATTAATTTCACATCCCATGTATATATATGTATATATACATGGTCCATTGCTATTCTCTCTCCTATTTTATCCAATTTTATTTTCACCCATGGAGGTTTATCTCCTTCCTCAAAAAAGAAGGTAAGAAATTTCATTTGATCTGCTCGATAATAATTTTTAAAATTAGGGAGTTGTAAACCTCCCAGCTCATATATCAAGGTTAGCTTTTCTTTGGAGTCCCTTGACATCTTACCTTTCCAAATAAATTTTCTGACATTTATTTATCTCCTGAAAAAACCTCTGAGGTAATGGTATGGGTAGTGATTGAAAGAGATATTGTATTTATGGGAATATATTCATTTTAATACAAATAATTCTTCCCACTAGTGTTATAGGTAAGACTGTCCATCTCTTTATTTCTTCTTCAATCTTTTTGAGGAAAGGGAAATAATTCAATTTGTATAATTGTTTTGTTATGATCTGTACATATTCTTAAATATTTTATCCCATTTATCATCCATTTAAATGGGATATCTCTTTGACATCGAGTATAATCTCCTGTAAGAGGCATAATTTCATTCTTATCCCAATATATTTTATAACCCAAAACTTTTCCATATTCTTCCAATTTCAAGTACAATTTCTGTAGCAAAGTTACTGGCTCTGTCAAATATATCAATACATCATCAGCAAATAAATTAATGTTGTATTCTTCTTGGTTAACCCTAAATCCTTTAATGTCTGGATTACTTCTACAAGAGGTTGTATAGCTTAAATGAATAGATCTGGAGATAGTGGACATCCTTGTCTACTAGATCTTGACATCTAGAATGATGTAGAAATGTGTCCATTAATCACCACTTTAGCTTTTGGTTTATTGTATAATGCCTTAATCCACTTTATAGAGATTTGATGGAATCCAAGTCTTTCCAGTACTTTAAATAGAAAATCCCATTCCAGTCTATCAAATGTTTTTTTCTGCATCTAATGCCAGAGCAACACTCAAGTCACCTCTCTTTTGTGCCAAATTATACTAATTATACTGATTATACTAATCAACCTGCTTATATTATCAGCCGATTGTCTCTTTTTCACAAAGCTTGTTTGGTCAAAATTAATCAACTTCGGCAAGAATTTTGCCAATCTATTTGCCAACACTTTGGCAGTGATCTTATAATCAGAATTTAATAATGAAATAGGTCTAAAAGATGATGGCTTCAATAGATACCTAATTTTCTTTGGTATCACAGTGATAATTGCTATTGAAAATAACTCTGGGAGTGAATGTGTTTCAATGCCTCATCTAACATCTCCATAAATAGAGGAATCAACAACTCTTTAAATTCTTTATAAAATTTAGGAGGGAAACCATCTTCTCCAGCAAATGTATTGCTTTGCAATGAACTCAGTGCACCCCCAACCTCTTAAAAAGGAAGCATTCAGTTCTACCTGATTTTCCAATTCTTACCTTGAAAGTCTTATATGTGATTAAAAAAAATTCTGTTTTATTAACATCTCTGAGATTCTGATTGAGATAATTTAGGGTAAAATTGTTTAAAAGTCTCATTCATTTCTTGATGTTTATAAGTAGTCACATTCATATCTGTTTTTATCACATTTATTGTTCTTGAGACCTGTTCTGCTTTCAACTGCCAGGAAAGGACTTAAAGCTTTTTCACCCAATTCATAATACTTCTTTTTAATTCATGTCTCTTTTTCTATTCTATATATTTTAATGTATTATATTCAAGTTTTTAAGCAGTCTATGATTTTCTTCAGACCCCTTCTAGACACCTTTTTCTAATTATTTCTTTTTCCAATTTTCCACCTCTCTTGTATATTCCTTTATAATCTTAGAAATATAACTTATAATTTGTCCTTTTAAATATATTTTCAAGACATCCCATATAATAAATTTATTGGTAGTTGAATTGCAGTTGGTCTCACAATATTGTGATAGAATATTTGTAGATGTATTTGGAAAACAAATTGGTAAAATTAGAGAAGGTTACATATATACAGACATTTTTTAAACAGATCTTATCTGAAATACTGAAGAATTAATGTTCAGTGAATTTACAGAAACTATGCACATTTCACAAGTAGGTGCTAATTGAAAGGATGTCATGAAATGAATAGATCATTGTCTTGGACTGGAGTCAGGCTGGCTGGTTGGACATCTCTATAGAGTGCTCACATAAAGGTCAATGAGAAGTTTGTTTACCAAAAACAACAGATGGGAGCAGATGAATAACTCCTGTTGTTTGCTGAAGAAGGTGGGGGGTTTACATGTGTGAGAAGAAAAAAATAACATGTAGCTAGCAGGTTGATATCTCAGATGAAAAGAGCAAGTCAAAGCTGAAACAAGCAGAAACGCTTGTTCGAACTGAAACAGAAAACTCCAGATTGGTGGATGGCTGGAAGTGCTATTTGTCTGATGTTTCTCTTGGAATAAAAGGAATAGAAAGGAACTCTGTGATAGCCTGAAAGAAAGAGGTTATTATCTGGAGAACCCTGAGGGGGGAAGTTTCATTGGCAAAACATTGTGGTGACTAATGGTGGTACCTCAGTTGAAGAAATCCTGGAACCACAAATCTCTCTCTGCAAACCTCCAAAGAAACTTCCTGAGTGGTAAACATTTAACTTTTGAGCACCAGATCATGGTGAACTTTATACATATAACCATATAACCATATAACCACTTACAGCACAGAACAGGCCAGTTCAGCCCTACTAATCCGTGCCGTAACAAATTCCCACCCTCCTAGTCCCACTGACCAGCACCCGGTCCATACCCCTCCAGTCCTCTCCTCTCCATGTAACTATCCAGTCTATCCTTAAATGTAACCTATGATCCCGCCTCGACCACGTCTGCCGGAAGCTCATTCCACATCCCTACCACCCTTTGCGTAAAGAAATTTTCACTCATTTTCCCTTTATAATTTTCCCCCTTCAATCTTAAACCATGACCTCTAGTTTGAATCTCCCCCACTCTTAATTGAAAAAGCCTATCCACATTTACTCTGTCTGTCCCTTTAAAATCTTAAACACCTCTATCAAGTCCCCCCTCAATCTTCTACGCTCCAGAGAAAAAAGCCCTAGTCTGCACAACCTTTCCCTGTAACTCAAACCTTGAAATCCTGTCAACATTCTTGTGAACCTTCTCTGTACTCTCTCTATTTTGTTTATATCTTTCCTATAATTTGGTGACCAAAACTGTACACAGTACTCCAAATTTGGCCTCACCAATGCCTTGTACAATTTCATCATAACTTCCCTACTCTTGAATTCAATACTCCAATTTATGAAGGCCAACATTCCAAATGCCTTCTTCACCACACCATCTACCTGAGTATCAGCCTTGAGGGTACTATTTACCATCACTCCTAAATCCCTTTGTTGCTCTGCACATCTCAATAGCCTACCATTTAATGAAGAATGTTAAATTCTGTGCACAGTATAAGAATTGCCTGCTACCAGAGAACTTGGAAGAATGAGAAGTGAGATTGAACTGTGAACCAAATAACCAAATAACTTTTCTTAAATTTACACACACATCACATACATGTGCAGTTAGAATTAGAAGGGAGTTAAGTTGGGTAGTTAAGTTAATAGACATAAGTTAAAGTTTGATTCTGTTTTCATGTTCAAAGATAATTAAAAATAACTTGTGTTTAAGTAACCATTTGTCATTTTTGAGTCCTTTGGGCTCGTAACAATATATCAGAATTTGTCTTCTCATAAAATCATGAAAATCTGACCTTTTCAACAATGATGAGTTGAGATGCCATCTATAGACCGATTTTTCTTTATCTGGCATCGTAAATATCAGTATCAAAGATGAGTGATCTGATAAAATTATTGCTTTATATTCAGCTTCCATAATTCTACCTTGTAGTTGAGCTGATATTAGAAATAAATCCATATATATATATATACACACACTGCAATAGGAATCATGTCTATTTGAGTAAAGAGAATAATCTCTTTCTCTTGGATGAATTCTCCAAGCATCCACTAAATTCTGCTCGCCTATTAATACCAAAGTGGCTTTTGTCACTTTTGTCTTCATTGCTGCTCTTGTTGATCTATCCAAAACTGGATCCAGACAAAAATTGAAATCTCCCCATACTAAAATATTTTCATAAACATTTGCTGGTTTCAGAAATGTTTCTTGAATGAATTTCTCATTATAAATATTTGGCGTATATACATTCAAAAGGGTCCAGGATTCTGAATATATTTGGCAGTCCACCATTTCTTACCTACCTGCAGGGTCAATCACCACGTTTTGTACTCTAACTTTTGAATTGAATAAAGAAGCAAAGACCTGCACCACCCAGTCTCTTTTTTAATTTTGATGTTCTTTTTCAGTGAAATGAGTTTCCTGTCGGAAGGCCAAGTCCAATCCATTTTTTAAATAAGTGACAATTCTTTCTCTTCACTACCTATTTATCCCATTAACATTAAAACTTAATTATTTTACAGGATTATTCATCTCTACAAAAGTATTTCACAATATCTACTTATTCCCCTTCATCTCTCCCCCCCATGTTTTTTCAATTAAATTGTTCTATTAGAAAAGAAAGAAAAAGAATATAGTTAAAACATGTATTGTGTAGCATACATAACATACATCAAAATTAACAACCCCCCAGTGTTGTTTATATCATATACATTGTATGGGTTGTGGCAGTTGCCACAAAAGTGCTCATCATGTTAGAAAACAGTCCCCATTATCCCCATCCCCTAGAATATTCACAATATAATAATTAGTCATTCTTTGTACACAAGAGTTGTATCTGAATATAAAAAGAATATGAAAATACAAATCATTATCTTTAATTAATCATTCCTGCGATCTAATAATCAGCAATGTTTCCACATATTGTTCAGCTCTTTTATAGTCCGAAAAAAATCTCCTATCATCATTTAGCATGATAATCTTTAAAGTTTCCGGATCATGCAACATGAACCTTTATTTTTTCTGTAAGAAGGAGCTTTTAACCAGATTAAATTCTCATCCTTGTTTCAATAATGCCACACTTATATCCAGATGAAACAATACTCTGTTCTCTTCGATCTCAAGTGGGGCACCTTTAGCTTTTGCTCCTTCCGCAGCTGCTATCAATATAGTGTCCCTGTCTTGGTGTCTTAGGAACTTAATCAATATAGAACATGACTTTTGATTGTGTATGAGGGCTCTATGTACCCTTTAAATTTCAATATTCTGTCCAACCTTGTAGTCTCCCAAAACTTTAGATATTAATTCTTGGGAAAAACTAATGGGACCTTGACCTTCAATGCCTTCCTTAAGACCAAGAATTTTAATATTATTTCTTCTGCTGAAATTTTCCATTGTATCCATATTTTCCTACATTTTGTCCTTCTCAATAGCCCACATGTCTGTATCAGTCGCTACTTTTCCCAATTACACATCTTCCATTTCTCCTTTCACAATCTTAACTCTTTCATCCATGTTTCCCACAGTAATTTGCAAATGTTATACAACCTCATAATATCTTTTCATTCTTTTATTTGTGTTTTTTAATTCTTTCATTAAATCTTCCATTATACATTTTTCTTTTTTACATTTAGCAGGCATTTCTTGTTCTTCAGTTTCATCACTATCACTTTCTGTCTCTGTGGTGTCTTGTTCTTTCTGCTTGTTGATATTGCCCAACACTAACAAAGGGACTACATGTGCCAGCTGCCATTGAGAGTTTGTCTTCATCACGTATGTGTGTATGTCTGCACCTGCACAAATGATCCTCATCTTCTTCTTCAACTCCAGCACATCTAGCTGCCCCAACAATAATCCACTTACATGGGGGGAGGGGGTCAGATCAAACTCCTGCCCCAGGCTTCTGTTGGCAAGAGGCCTCTGTTTCCATCTTTCTTCTTTTGTTCATTGGGCTCTGGAGGTTTCTGTAACTTTTTCTTATCTTCTTAGGGGACATTCTTGAAATGTTTAAATATAATTAACCCTGTGAAAGAAGTGCTGTGGAAAAAAGGATATAAAGCAACATTCAGATATCCTGCGGTATTGAAGATTTTTCAGGATGGCTATCAACCAAAATTTTTTGATAATCCTAAGGAAGCTATGGACTTTGCTCAATTATTGCCAATTACACAATTTCAGGAAAGACGTAGTCCACCACGGTCTCCAAAGAGAGTGGAGATGCAAGATGGGAACCGAATTCCAAGAAGAAATGGAAGCAATGATGGTCGGAGTGACAAAGTTGATTTAAAAAAATAATTTTTTTTCTGAGAAGATTTTAGATAATGATGATAGTTTAATGTGAAACGGGAGTTGGGAGAGGGAGCTGGGTGGGCATCATTTTTCAGAAGTCATCAGCTACGTGTGAGTTATCTCACACCCAATATTTTGTGGGAGTTACCGCATTGAGCGGTTGAGACAGGAGGAGGTGGTTGTAACCTCCTACCTGTTCTTTTTTTTTAATCAATTTTTGGATTAAGGAGTGAAGTTTTTTTTTATTATTATCTTTTAATTTTTTTTGTAGTTTTAGGAGGGGATAAGGGAAAGGGGTGTTTTTCTTTTTTTTTCTTTTTTTTCTCTCTTTTTTTCTCTTCTCTTTTTTTGTGTGTTATTATAAGTAATGTCTAAACTTAAGTTTGCCTCTCTTAATGTTCAGGGTTTAAATAATCCTATTAAGCGTAAGAGTGTACTTGCTTACTTAAAAAAATTGAAAGTTGATGTGGCTTTTTTGCAGGAAACTCATTTAACAGATAAGGAACATTTGAAACTTAAACGTGAATGGGTTGGACAAGTTTTCTATTCTTCATTTAATTCAAAGGCGAAAGGAGTGGCAATTCTGGTGCATAAGAATTTATCATTTCAGTTACAGAATGAAGAGAAAAATGGAGGAAGATTATTAAAACTGAATTGTACAATTTTTAATGAGGCTTGGACTTTGCTTGATGTTTATGCTCCAAATGTTGAAGATACAGCTTTTATTGTAGATGTGTCTTTATTACTTGGACAAACGAATTCCAATGTGATGATTGGGGGAGATTTAAATGTGGTATTGGAGCCTTTATTGGACAAGTATCCAAGAGTAATTAAGAAATCTAAGATGGCAGTACAAGTGACTAATATGATGAAAGATTTGAATTTAGTTGATATTTGGTGAAGACTTAATCCTACAGAGAAAGATTTTTCTTTTTATTCTTCACGTCATAATTCCTTTTCAAGAATTGATTATTTCTTAATTTCAACACACTTGAAGGATAAGGTTATTTCTGTGGATTATAAGGCAAGGTTGGTTTCAGATCATTCATTATTATTATTAGAATATCAGAGTTCACAAGATGTTCAGAGAACCCCAAGATGGAGATTTAACATTATGCTATTACAAAAACCAGAATTTATTAGTTATTTAAAAAAACAAATTGAGGATTTTATTAGTAATAATGTTAATTCTGTTTCTAGTCATTTTGTTTTATGGGACGCAATGAAAGCTTTTTTACGAGGTCAAATTATTAGCTATGCATCTAAAGTAAAGAAAGAGAGAATTAGAGAGATTGAAGATTTAGAGAAAAAGATAACTGTTAGTGAAAAAGAATTTCAAAAAATACTACTGAAATGCAGAAGAACCAGTTAACTAATTTAAAATTAAAGTAATGAATTACAAACATATCGATTTGAATGTTTAATGAATCGAACTAAACATAGGTTTTATGAATGGGGTGAGAAAGCTCATAAAGTTAAAAAAAGAACAATTATCTAGGATTATACCAGCAATTAGAAAAAAATCAGGTATTACTTTTAGACAAAAAGAAATTAATGAGGAATTTTGTAATTTTTATAAAAAAACTATATACATCTGAGTGTAAAGATGTAAGTGAAGATGCAATAGATTCTTTTTTGAAAAATATTAATTTGCCACAGTTGAATCAAGAAGATAGACAAGAGCTGGATAAACCTTTTACAGAGAATGAAATTGAAATGGCTATAAGAGATATGCCAAATGGAAAGGCACCTGGTAAAGACAGGTTCTCTATAGAATTTTATAAAACTTTTTATGTTGATATATTTTCTATTTTTAAGAATGTAATACAGCAAATTTATAAAACTTTTCAATTACCTGAATCTTGTTCTAATGCAATAATTATGGTTATACCAAAAAAAGATAAAGATCCTTTACAGGTTTCTTCTTATCGACCAATATCGTTGTTAAATGTAGATTATAAAATTGTGGCTAAAGTTATGGCTAATAGATTGGCTCAATATTTACCTAAAATAATACATAAAGATCAAACAGGATTTATAAAAAACAGATATGCGTCCGATAATATTTTGCGATTAATTACTTTGGTAAATAAATTTAAATCTCAAATGAATTATCCAATAGTGGTCTCATTAGATGCAGAAAAGGCTTTTGATAGAGTGGAATGGAAGTTTTTATTTAAAGTACTTGAGAAATTTTGTTTTGGTTCTTCATTTATTGGATTGATAAAGGCTTTATATAATAGTCCGAAGGCTAGAGTTGCTACTAATGGACAGATTTCAGAATCTTTTGATTTAACAAGGTCTACTAGACAAGGATGTCCATTGTCTCCTGCTTTATTTGCTATAGTTATTGAACCTTTGGCACAGTTAATACGTCAAAATGAAAATGTTATGGGTATGAGAGTTTTGAATGAGGAATATAAGATTAATTTATTTGAAGATGATGTTTTATTATACCTGGTAGACCCTGATATTTCTTTACCAGAAATTCAAGAATATTTAGAAAATTATGGTCAATTATCTGGTTATAAGATAAATTGGGCTAAAAGTGAAATTTTGTCAATTTGTAAAGATGATTATTCGATTTATAAAAATATTACGAAGTTGAAGTGGACAAAACAAATTAAATATTTGGGAATTAATGTCAATACAGAATATCAAGATTTATATTCAATTAATTATCTTCCTTTAATAAAAAAGATTAAACTAGATTTGATTAGATGGAAGGACTTACCTTTAGGTTTATTGGGGAGGATTAATACTATAAAAATGAATATTTTTCCTCGGATACAATATTTATTTCAATCAATTCCTTATTTTTTTTAAAAAAAGTTTTTTAAAGGATTTATATAAAGTAGTTAGAGAATTTTTATGGAAGGGAAAATTTCCGAGGGTAGCAATGAAAAAATTGATGGACTTTCAGTTTGGAGGTTTGAGATTACCTAATTTTCAATATTATTATGAGGCAGCTCAATTTAAATTCCTTAGTGCATTAATGAATATGGAGGATCCACCCAGTTGGGCAAAGATAGAACTGGCAGTTCTTTTAGAAAAATCTCCACATGAATTTTTATTTCGTTGGAATAAAAATTTGTTACGAACTTATGATGTATTGAAACACTTGTTGAATTTATGGACGAGTAAACTTGATAAAATGGGGCTTAAAAATAAATGGTCTGGGCGATTGCCATTATATAATAACCAACTTGTTCCTTTTACGGTCTCCAATATCACTTTGAAACAATGGGAAAGGAAAGGAATAAAAAACTTATCTGATTGTTTTTTTGAAGGACATTTTTGTTCTTTTGAGGAATTACAAAAGAAATTTGGTATTAGTGGAAATTCTGTATTTGTGTATTATCAGTTAAGATCATTTGTAAAAGAAATATGTGGTCGCCAAATGACTTTATTGCCTGAAACTAATTTTGAGAAATATGTACTTTCAATACCAGAAAAGGGGTATATATCTGATTTGTATTGTATTTTACAAGAAAATGAAAGTAAGAAAGATTGGGATAAAGATAAGTTGAAATGGGAAAAAGACTTAGGTTCTACAATAGCTGAAGAAGCTTGGATGGAAATTTGTCAAAACAGTATCCGGAAATTGATTAATGCTAGATTAGCAATGATTAATTATAACTTTATACATCAATTATATTTAACACCAGAAAAATTTTAAAAAATTGGTCTTAGTAAGTAAGACTGTTGTTTTTGTTGTGATCAGACAGCTAGTACTTTTTACATACTGTTTGGTCTTGTGACCGATTGCAACAGTTTTGGAAAGGTATTCAATCTATATTTAATAGATTATATAATATTTGTGTTGTTTTAGATCCTGATATATTTTTATTAGGGAATATGCAATCTTTAATTGATTTAGGATTAAATGATTATCAGATTTTTTTTATCTATTTAGCTTTAGCAGTGGCCAAGAAATGTATAGCGTCTACTTGGAAAGATAGAAATATAATAACTTTGGATAGGTGGTATTTAGAGATGAAGTCTTGTTTAATTATGGAAAGGATATCTTTTTCAATTCAAGATAAGATGTCTTTTTATAAGTTGAAGTGAACTCCATTTGTTAAGTATATGCAATTAAGTTTGATTTAAATGTTTCTAGATGTGATATTTTAGCTCTGATAATTTTTTAAAAATTATTTTTATTTGTCATATTTTTCTTTTTTTGTGAGTGCTTTTTTATTATATAATATTATTAATTTTACTAATTCTTCACTCCATTTCATCAGATGCAAGGATCGACAATGAGATAGACAACAGACTCGCCAAGGCAAATAGCGCCTTTGGAAGACTACACAAAAGAGTCTGGAAAAACAACCAACTGAAAAACCTCACAAAGATAAGCGTATACAGAGCCGTTGTCATACCCACACTCCTGTTCGGCTCCGAATCATGGGTCATCTACCGGCACCACCTACGGCTCCTAGAACGCTTCCACCAGCGTTGTCTCCGCTCCATCCTCAACATCCATTGGAGCGCTTACACCCCTAACATCGAAGTACTCGAGATGGCAGAGGTCGACAGCATCGAGTCCACGCTGCTGAAGATCCAGCTGCGCTGGATGGGTCACGTCTCCAGAATGGAGGACCATCGCCTTCCCAAGATCGTGTTATATGGCGAGCTCTCCACTGGCCACCGTGACAGAGGTGCACCAAAGAAAAGGTACAAGGACTGCCTAAAGAAATCTCTTGGTGCCTGCCACATTGACCACCGCCAGTGGGCTGATAACGCCTCAAACCGTGCATCTTGGCGCCTCACAGTTTGGCGGGCAGCAACCTCCTTTGAAGAAGACCGCAGAGCCCACCTCACGAACAAAAGGCAAAGGAGGAAAAACCCAACACCCAACCCCAACCAACCAATTTTCCCTTGCAACCGCTGCAATCGTGTCTGCCTGTCCCGCATCGGACTTGTCAGCCACAAACGAGCCTGCAGCTGACGTGGACTTTTTACCCCCTCCATAAATCTTCGTCCGCGAAGCCAAGCCAAAGAAGAAGATTTGGGGGAGGGGAAGGGTGGTTTTTTTATATATTTTCTTTTTTAGTTTTTGTATATGTGGGGGGGGGGGGGGGGTGGTTGAATTAAGTTAGGTTATTAATGTTGTATTGTAATTATATTCTTTTATTTTATATCTTTTCTTTAAATGTAATTTTCTTTTTATTCCTGTGATAAAATCTTTAAATAAAGTTTTAAAAAAAAGAAATGTTTAAATATTTTTTTTCTTCACTTTGAACTTTTTAAACCGTTCAATTTCCCAGAGGGGAGGAAATTGGGTTCCTGCTTCCTGTCTCTACCACATCTTGTGACACCCATTGCCTTCTGAACTTTAGAGGGTGGTCAAGATTTAGCATGCTGTGATTACCAGTTATATGTAGGGAAAATCAGGTAAAGGGAACAGATTTTCATCCATGAATGATTTGAATGATGTCAGGAGACCAACTGGGTTCTTATGATAGCATTGTGGCTATTGTAATTAATGCTCTTCTATTTGAGATTTATTTGATTACAACTTCAAAATCTTCAGCTGCTATGTTAAGATTTGAACCTTCAAACATTTGCCTACAAGTCAAGTAACAACATCGATTAAACAGATAGACATTTGGTGAGCTTCAATCAGTAGGAGTGGACAGTTTTAACACTGAGCCCGATGTTACATACTTTTCATTTGCTTTTGGCAAAAGAAATATCAAATTTCAGTGAATCGGATGAAAATACAGCAACTAAATCTGTGTAAACACAAGAGTATGCAGATGTTGGAACATGGAGCAAAACTCAATTTGCTGGGGAGAACTTAGTAGGTTGAGTTGTAGGAGTGGAAGGGAGAGGAATTGTTGACATTTTGGTCCAACCCTTTCTCAAGACTGAAGAGAGGAAATAGCCAGTATAAGGAGGAGAGGGTGGGAGGGATGAGACGGGAACCAGCAGGGATTATCAACCAAGGAGGGATAAAGGATGAATGACACAAGGAATGAGTAAAAGAGAGAGAAGGAAAAAAAAGATGAGGCAGGTGGAGCAAGATAAGCCAGAGGAGCAGGGAAGGGTGAAGATGGAGACAGCTGGTGAAGGGTGATAAGGAGGTAAAAGGCTACTGCTACTGTAATCTGATAATGAAGTGATAATAATGTAAATGAAAACCATCAGGGAAAGATGGGACCAGTTGGGACTAAAAGGAGGAGGGGATCCAGCGGGTGAAATGTGTAGATGGCATATATGGGTTAAAGCAGGATGGGGAAAGGGGATGAAATGGGGTCTAGGTGGGATTGTGGGAGAGGGAATGAAAACAGGAGTGGGGTGGTGGAAGACCAGATGTGAATCAGGGGAGAGAGAGAGAGAGAGAGAGAGAGAGAGAGAGAGAGGAACAATTGAATTTAGAAAATTCAATGTATATACATGCCATTGGACTGTAGGCAATCCAGGCGGGATATGAGGTGTGGTTCCTCCATTTTGTGTAGGGCCTCACCTTGGCAGTGGGAAAGGCCAAGAATGGACATGTTGGTAAGGGAATGGCAAAGGGAGTCAACATGGCCTTTTGTGTGGTTGGTCATGTTTAACCAATCTTTTTCGAGGAGGGTACCAGGAAAGTTGATGAAGGAAAGGCTGAGAATGTTTTCCATGTGGACTTTAGTAAGGGGGATCTTCATACAGAGAGTAGTTGGAGTGTGGAATGAGCTTCCAACTGAAGCAGTGAATGTGGGCTCATTTTAAACATTTAAGAAGAGATTGGATAGGTACATGGATGGAAGTGTTATGGAGGGCTATGGACTGGGTGCAGGTCAGTGGGACTAGGCAAAAAAAGTTTGGTTTAGACTAGAATGGCTGAAGGGCCTGTTTTCTATGCTGTAATATTCCATGGTTCTATGGGAGTTATAATGACACACAAGCAGGAGCTGAGAATGGTAGATAGTGCAGGTGCTCTACAAAATGATCCCTCAGTCTGTGCTCCTCCTGCCAGAGGAGCCACATCAAGAGGACCAAATGCAGTTCATGAGTTTAGAGGAGAAGCCTTTCCTGGAAGGATTATTCAGCTTTCTGGATGGTGGAGATTGAGAAGGCGCAAGAGCAGGTGTTGCACTTTGTGTGGTGATAAGTGAAAATGCCGGGTCACAGAGGAGTGGGTACAAATGGATGAACAGACAAGGAAGTCACAGACAGAGTCATCCAAATGGAAAGCGGAAAGAGGTAGGGAGGGGTAGATGTGGTCAATCTCAATGCAATTGGTGGAAATGATAAATATGCTAGTTGCAGAGGCTAGTAGAGTAAAAGGTGAGCATTAGGGGAACTCTATCTCTTCTGTTTTGGGAAAGAGTAAGTAGGAAACACAAATGAAATATGATAGACTATTAACCTCTATGGATGTCTTTTTGGATATTCTGGAATGCTCTCATCTTGAGAGCAGATGCAGTGTAGTCAGAGAAGCTGGGAGAAAAGTGGCATTGTTCCAAGAGTCGGAGTGGAAAATACTGAGGTCCATTTCACTGTAGAGTCACTGGGTTTATAGTGAATGCCAAATAATCACCTGAGATGGAGAAAGAGATCCAGAAAGGGAAAAGAAGTATCAGATGGTCAAAGTAAATTTGAGAGCAAGGTGGAAGTTAGTATTGGAGGTGATAAAGTTGGTGAGGTCTGCAATGGATTTCAATGTGACACCGAATCTAGCACTGGAAATTACTAAGCAGCATGAAATGTGCTGCCACATATAATTTTACAATCCATATTATTATTTTCAACAAATTACACCTGTACTCTGGCTGTGTCATTAGAATTGCTATATAACATTCTATCATAGTCTTTGAGTTAATTTAATAATTTAGCAATTTGCATTCATAACAGAAATAGTTTCTCTCTGAATTCGGCCATTAGGTTCTGCATTCAATCGGCTGAGTTCTTCCAGAATGTTCCCTTTCTTTAATTCTCATTTGTATTTTTAAGGTAATTCATTTTTGTTTATCATTCAGTCTAATGACTTAAGAAAAATAATGTAATTAGATTCATGAATTGAATGTATTTTCATAATGCTTTTGTTAAAGTTTTCACCTGAAGGTATTACATTCTTCTGAAGATGGTCTTCCAGTTGGTGCGTGACCAGCCTTTCACTTGAAGCTGAATTGTCATCCAGTTATCAAAGCATATGCAAGATATTTGCTTTCCAAGAATATAGCAACATCTCTCTGTGATTCAGTAATTTTTTTTTCTTCTTCAACATTTTGTTCAACTCTTTACTTCAAGTAAGTTGTAAGCATTGCAATGAGGTAAAATATGTTCTGAATGCCCTTCAAAGGCTGTGTAGTGACTGAATATTTAGGTAATTCATGACAATTAAAGCTTAGTGTCCACACTGGTGTAAATTAATGTCATCGTACACAATTTATTTGTAATTATTCTCTACTCACTTCACTTTCTTCAAGAAATTACCCTGTCAATTGCGACAAGAACTTGATGTAGTTTGTTTCTTCATCTTAAATTGGCAATTGACTCACTAGTTGAACTGTGTTGGCTGTGCAGTGGACAGCTTCCTGTGCTATACATCCCATCTCACTTCTAATTCACTGGATAATACAGTGCAGGAAACACACCAAAAAAAATGTGTTCATCTGTGTAGTACAGTGAAGAAGAGAATTGGAGAAATAAATAAAGAAAGAAAAGACTGAAAGGAAAGGAGAAGAGATGATGGTATGTTTATGGACAAATACTTTCGGCATGGCTAGCAGGCACTCTACCTTGTCACTACTGCAAATCTAATGAAATGCTGTTGGCATTGCTTTCAAGACTGCAATACTAATGATAATAGGAGTAGTAAACATGGCACCAGACATGAATGGAGCTTCAAAAATGGGGAGTATGATGATATTTTACAACAGCTTGTCCAATTTATACATGAAAGTGTTCTGTTGAGGAGGTTGCACTTCAATGTACAGGATGTCACTGACCTACTGACAGCAACACCAGAGCATACAAAGCCTAACCATGGATTTTTAGATGCTAAGCTGTAATCTCACTGTTGCCTGCAGTTAGGTGGAATCAGAAAATTATCCAGCAATCAACCAAAATGGATGAAACTGTCCTTATCAGCAATCAAGGTCTGCTGATCAATGACTACTCGATTTTGCATACTTGATCTGCCTTCTCTCCATTGACATCCAGGATTGGATCGTACAGCACACATCTGTGTACATTCCATGCTCTGAACCGTGTTACCCATGATTAATGTAGGAATGGATAGCCAGCTAAGAACAAATCCAATGGAAATATATCTCTGAGATCTAATTTTCCAAAGTGATGGAATCCTGCAGAACTGTCTCATGGAGAAAGATGAGTATGATGTAAGAGAGGTATTTATTGAAACAAACACCCAGCCTAGAACACTAGCAGCACCACCTGCTACTTGACTTTGTCTGTCAAGGAGATCTTCGACATTGTAAACTCATGGGTCTTCATCACTTCATGGCTAAAATATCACGAGTGATATTGAGTCCATTTGAATTGTGCCAAAATTGACTGCTAAGGGAATAGACCCTTTTTGATTCTGGAGAAGTATAAAATTGACTAAATTTTTCCCAAATCCGTGTGCGTGCGTGCGTGCGTGCGTGCGTGCGTGCCTGCGTGCCTGCGTGTGTGTGCGTGCGCGCATGTATATATTCCACTCCTCAACTGGTAAGTGGAAACAAAGTGCATCTACCTCTGTTTAAAAATATACCTCTTTTGGACAGAAAACTAAAACGTTTAAATAACTTTTACCTCAATCCCAAAAGGAACCAGATGCAAAGAAATTGATAACCATGCAAACTGACAATGGTACTTTCATGGTGCACTGAACTTGGAGTTGTGAAATTGGCAGATTTCAGTCAGAGCTTTCTTTTTGAAGCAGAGGCAGCTCATACCTTTTTGGTAGATGAGGTTCAGGTCAGAAATGTTGACTCTGGACATCCTGGGTGCATATGTCCTCTCTTCTCTTTCTTCCTCACTCTTCCAGCAGCTTGCCTTCGCCTGGATGCCTTCTGCTTATTCTGAGTTCTGCTCGGTTCCAAAGAGAAACCTAAGAGAATGTGTCTGAGGGCAGCAGATTTGGACAGAATCTCTGAAATCTGCACAGACTCCTTCAGCAGGTACCATACCACTATGGCTTTGCCATTTGAAATTATAAGACATGCCAAAGCCTTGTGGAATTAGAGTGGAATCTGGAATTTAAAAAAGATTGCAATGGGTGACAATTCTTTTCAAAGAGTTCTGCAGGGAATAGATAGGTGCATTGTATTTAGTATTGGTTATAAATGATGTTGCCTTTGAGACTGCTGTCTAAGTGCAGAATGATCCTGGAATGATAAGTAATGATGTTATTGCTGGAGCTCCTGAGTTTGGTTTTCATCCACAAGATGACACAAAATACACAGAGACTCAAACAGACCCGTGTCCACCCAACAACTAAACTTGAGTTTAGTTGCACAGAGTCATGAGAGGCATTGCTTCAAAGTTCAATGCTGGTTGACACTGAGATGTGTTTGCCACACATAATTTACTAGTCATGGCTGATAATCATTGTTCACATAACCTGGTTAATAACACATGTTCTTGCATGCAATGGATGCTATTTTCTCACTGTTTGCATCAGAGGCATCACTGAGTGTGATAGTACAGATGTATCACCAATGTACATAGTGTATATAGTTACTGTATCTAGACTGTGCTTACAGCGATTGGCTGAGAGCTAAGCCACACCTATTGTCTGGGCCTTAAAGGGTTGTGTCCCTAGCCAGGTCGGATCATTCCGGACTGGTCGGCCACCTGTGAAGAGCTCCTGTCTTTTGCTAATAAAAGCCTTGGTTTGGATCAACAAGTCTTTGGTTCTTTCGACGAGCTCTACACTGACATTTACTACATGCCTGTAAAATCTGGGTGAAAAGATGCAAAGTTACCAGAACACACAATTCAAAAATACTTCACCATTTCCAACATGGTGAGCAATTACAAGCGTATCGAATGGCTGCAGAGAACAAACTTATGCTTATGCGTTCAGTTCTTATTACTTTGAATGCTCTCAAATGATGCCTTCTTCCCACATGAAATGGTTCAAAGCAGAGATCACTTAATTGTCACATGGTGTAGAACAGATACCAGGGTTTGAAAACCTTGCTATCATTTATCAGAATTTTGTTTCCACAAAGAACGTAAAAGACAAGGCTAAAGTGAATGCAGATGCCAATTCAATTGCTTTGACATTGACTCTCTTCTACTTCTGTGAAATTACTGTGTGTTTTTAGGTTATTTATCATCTATTGTTGTTTACTAACAACCCTTTCTTTTGTCCTTTTGTAAATGTAATGATGTGTTGTCTGGTGCGGCTGTAATACACATTTCTAGAAAACGTGTGCATTTTTATTATTAAATGAATTAGAGAGGAGACTCAATATGTGATTGAGGAGCAAAATTCTGAACAGTGTTCCATTAAAAAATAACTTCTCTATGGAGATCCATTTATTGCACAATGAACTCAGAAACTAATAGAATATCACACATCATCTATTTTAACAAAACAATAAAATTCTGAACAAAGGCTGCCAGAAAGAAGTAAAAACCAAAAAGTGTAATCTGATAATTTTTTTTTAAGTGAAAGGTTGGTTATATATGATAAAGATGGAGACACATAAGCAAACAATGATAAATTTACATAGACAGGTACGAGCAAATTGGTTTTGGGAAGCAGCATAACTCACTGTTTAAATGATTCCCACAAACCCCAAAGAGATGAGACTGGGATATTATATAAGTCTGCCAGCGCTCCTGCAGTTCACTGTTGGTTGAGTTTCAGCAATTATAATTAAGGCAGATGTCATAGAATGAAAGAAGCTATTGTTGTTGAGAATATGGTCATAATTCAAAATAATTTAATGTTTTTTTTGTGGATCACTTCTGTGTGAGGTACATGTGCTATGTTTGTCAGTCATGTGACAGAGTCCAGAGTAATTGGCTGTCTTACAACTTGCCCATTGCACTCATGGCACTCAGCATGTGTAACCTCCCCATCATTTACTATGGGTCAGCAATCACTTCCACTGCAGTAATTACATTTGAGAAGATCAGTCGAGACAAGTGCTCTTCTCTTCCTCTGCCAATAGGGACTGGGACATTCATCAAACTGGGCCGATTGAAGTTTTCTCTTCATTAGGACTTCTTTCTGAGCCCAGTGCACAGATAATTAGTGCTGCATGCTTGTTTACTCAAGCCAAGTGCTCCCTGGTGTCCCACTACCATGCAAAATAACCTTCCTAACTTTCAATCAAGCTGAACATGCTTTTAACTCTTCTTTATTTCAAATAAAGCTGGTGACTGAATTAATCTGAAAGTCATCCACAAAAGTCAATGCTTATAAGGTTTATTAATTGAAAGCATTCACTCAATGTTTTCATTTCAGTTTTTTGTCAAAAGGACTCAAACTGCTAAACATTGCTTCCTTAATTATCTGATTTCCTTTCGTTATTTTCTGTCTTTCTCTGTTCAATAGCATTCAACATCACTATTATATTCTGTTTCTAACACCACCAAAGTGATTCATGGTAACAATCACACTGTAATTTGTCAAATATCACCTTTAATTTGAATGATTGCATGTTGCTGCAAAATAACTCTCCGGAGAGCCAACATATGCTGTTTTCCATTTTAATTGCAATTAAAACTATTTTTCACAAAGAACAGCAATTTTAAATAATGTTTGAACATGACTTGTTTAATATCTCTGGTGATCATGTCAGAAACTTGGTCTCATGTTCCATTTATTTGATGCCATCTTTTCCGTAGCCACTGATTTTGCTGTCTGCAAGCGTTCAAAGGAACAGGAATTGGAGTTTAGTATTATGCATTAGAGAGGTATGGCAGCTTGCCATCTTCAGAATTAGCATTTCCTCTGTGATGAGGCAACCAATGACATAACTAATAGAACATTTTGCTTCAGTTCTCAAACCTTTAAATGATTTAGGGTAAACACAGTACTTTATTACCAATGGTACTGGAACGTTATCAAATTCTATTCTTGAAATTGGTCTTTTGAAAGAAGAAATTGTTCCTCTTCTTTTTCATGTGTCATTATAGTTATCAAGGTTTGTAGAATCTTTTTTATGAAAATGACATTCCTCAGCTAATGAGAAAAGAGCCCATTTGACAGTCGATATATTTGACTGAAATCCCAATGCAACAACATGTATTGTATGTAGCAAATCTTCAAGTGTCAGAAGCTGGGTTCTTAATATTCCTTATCAACAGATTCCAATAGAAGACAAAGGCTGATGCGTAAGTATACTTTATGCTACATTTCCACAACCTTGCATTCAAACTGCGTAATTCAGGTTTATTGCATCATTTGATAGCTGGACCTTGCCACTAGAAGCCATCCATCAGCCTCTTGGTTTTCAGCACTTGTACTAGAGTATTCCCATCTGTGCCTTGTATTACTGAAAATAACATCATTTTCCTATTCTCTACAGAGAATAAAATGCAAAAGGGAAATAATTTATGAACTCAGTACCTTAACCCATGTCAGATGAATGTCAGGCTGATTGCTTTTCTCATTTGCCTGAATGTGGAAAAAAGCTGAACACGTTCTGCATATATTTACTGTGGTTGGTTTTCAATGGGCCAATCCTCGATGCAATCGCATTGTGGGTCATGTGTCCAGCTGCCAAAGTTGCCTTTTGAAATTAAATGCGTGAATTGTTATAGCAGTGAACTGAAAATGAATTCATCGGTATTAATTGCCCTCTATTTTACATTTGATGGCACTGATGCCAAAAACACACTCTGCCCTCTAAATACTAAATTATTATTATTATTAAAGCATTGATTGACATCTATAGTTATTAATTATAATTTTGTGCACATATGCAGTGTGATTTCAGAGAATAATCAGCTTTGTCTGCCAAATTGGCAACATTGAGGAGCTAATTTGCTCTGACACACTATCAAAGATTCTTTTTAGAAATACACTGAGTAACCAATGCTGCATGTACTATTCCAGTCATCATATGCTTTGAAAGTTGACTTTATACTGCGATGATTATGAATAAGTGGTAATCATCCATGTAGTCACAAAGTGACTCAGAGTTCAAACCAAAAGTAAATCTTAAATTCCTCAGATTAAATCGGGGTCAGCAAAAATCATTAATGTGCCAGCAGTGCACACTTCAAACCCCACAATACCAGCGACCATGAAATCAGTAAGATTCACCAAAAACATCTGGTGTTATGATTTGATGGCTGAAAATAGGCACAATTATTACACTATTACAAAGAATATTCTATTGGGTTTCTTGCATTGGTTTGTTGTAAACTAAAAATAACAAACTAGTTTCCCCATTTGCCTCAGCAAACTCGAGCTGAGCAATTGAGACTGGAAAGGAACCAGATGCATTTCTACTTATCATTGTGGTATTGATTTCAGTGGGGGACTCCAGGGCAATAAAAGCCAGGACAATGGAAAGGCATTGTGAATTCACTGTCAGTCAGTCATCTTACAAAATGACACAAGGTTAAAATCTTCCCCAAAGGATGCTTAATACTGGGTATTGTTTCATGTACACTTTTAATTTTCTCAAATTGATAGTGCAACATGATAAATTAATAAATGTGATATACTTAAAATTACAAGAAAAGTCAAATCATACATATTCAAAACAAATTTAGCTTCTTAACTTGAGGAGTGAAACACAAAAGGTCTGCAGATGCTGTCATTGTAGTAAAAACACAGTAATGCTGGAGAAACTCAGCAGGTCTTGCGGTGCCCATAGGAGGTAAAGATATATGACCAACTTTTTAGGCCTGACCCCTTCGTCAAGGTGTGAGCAAAAAGCAGGCAGGCGCCTGAATAAAAAGATTGGGAGGAGGGTAGAGGGGTGGGGGGGTGGGTGGGGGGGGGGGGGGGGAGGAAGGAGCACAAGCCAACAGGAAAAAGACAATAATTAGACATGGATAGGAGAGAGGTGAGAATTGATCAGGGGAGGGATGTGGCTCTGAATACAGAGCTGGAGGAAAGGAGACCAAGGGAAAGGGGATGAGAGAGTTGGAGATAGAGGTAGAAAGAAAGGAAAAGAGACAAGGATAGGGAAAGAGGGAAACAGAGAGGTGGGAGGTTGGTGGGGGAAAGGGGGGTGAGTGGGAGGTGCTAAAAGAAACCGGAGAAGTCGATGTTAATAAAACCTGGTTGGGGGAGGTGAGGGCCCAGATGGAATATGAGTTGTTGTTCCCTAAATTCGTCCATCTCTAGTAACACTCTCCTCTTTCTCAATCTCTCTGTCTCCTTCTTGAGAGACAAGCTCTTTACAGATATTTTCTACAAGCCCACCAACTCCCACAGATGCCTCGACTACAACTCTTCACATCCTGTCCCCTGTAAAGATTCCATTCCTTTTATTGTAAGTCCTCCATCTCCATCACATCGGCTCCCAGGTCAAGATCTTTCATGTGAGAACATCCAAAATATCCTCCTTCTTCAAAAAATGTGGCTTCCCCTTTTCTACCACCAACACGGCTCCTTTATTACCACATACCTGCCCTGGCTCCCTCTTCCTCCATGCACAACAAGGACAGTACTCCCTTGTGCTTTCTACCATCCCACTAGCCTCTGCATCCAACTTATCATCCCTGCCATTTCTGCCACTTACTACATGATCCCACCACCAGACACTTCGACACCACTCCTCCCCCCTCTGGCTTTCACAGAGACTGCTCCCTCCATGACTCCCTCGTCTACTCCCCCTTTCCCACCAATTGCCCCTGTCACTGCAGGAGTTGCTACACTTGCTTCTGCACCTCTTCCCTCGTCATCATTCAGGACGAAGCAGTCTTTCAAAGTGAAGCAACACTTCACTTGTA
Source organism: Narcine bancroftii (assembly GCF_036971445.1). NCBI lineage: Eukaryota > Metazoa > Chordata > Chondrichthyes > Torpediniformes > Narcinidae > Narcine > Narcine bancroftii. The sequence continues at coordinate 66,666,853 of NC_091472.1, forward strand.
AATCTGCAGGGGTCATCTAGTGGTTTCAGACTGGATACAGACTGGGAGATTGCTTCACTGAGCAAATTTTCTCTGTCCGACACAATAGTGTGGATCTCCAAGTTGCAACCCATTTCAATTCTCCACCCCATTCTCTTTTTGACATCAGTGTCCATGGTCTCATGCAGTACAAGACTGATAACACATGCAAATTGGAGGATCAACACCTCATATTCAATCTGGCATGCTCAAAACAGTCTCTTTCCCTGTCACTGTCTGAATTCCCAGAGCCACATCCTTTCCCCAATCAATTCTCACCTTTCCTCTTCTGTCCTCCTATCCAAGTCCAAAAATGCCCTTTCACCTGTCGGTGTTTGCTTCTCCTCCCCCAGCCTTTCAACTCAAGATTTTTGCTCATTCCTTTACAAAGGGCTCAGGCCTAAAATGTTGGTTATATGTCTTCACCTCCTATGATGCTGTGAGACCTGATGAGTTCTTCCAATATTGTTGTGTTTTAGCCTCATAACCTGCTAGCATCAGCTTATTGTGTCTAATTTCAATGTGCATCCATCCTTATGAAGTTAAACATATAATGAACCTTTCCTTGCATTATACAAAATAAATTTTAGGTTAAATTCCCTGATTTTTCTTAGGGAGTTGTTTGTCAAAGTGTTTTCTGCTTCGACAATCTATGTATTATGTAATGTTGGACCACTGTTTCTGGAGAACAGTCATTTATATTGCAATTTACTGCTTAGTGATGGGCTTAGTGAAACTTCTTTATCTTCCAAGTAAATTTGGAGAGATGCAAATTCACATTATTTAATATCTAATAGGTAAATATCAGCATTATAATTTTCATATTTCAGTATTGTTTTGGATTCAGCAGTTTTCCACAAAACTATCAATATTGGAACTTCATTTCTTTTTTCTTATATATTAAATCTCCAGCTTAGTGAGAAGACGGAAATGCAAGTAACAGTAAGTGTTACTTGAAAATAATTCCACTAAGAGAGAGGAAAAGTATATTGTAATAATTTATTAAAATGCAGTTATAATTTTTTAAATTTTTTTTAGCAGTGGATTATGAAAGCCTGAGTAAAAAATACAGTATATTAGAAGCTTAAGGGAATAATCTTCATTTTATTCTAATTTGGACCTTAGCTATTGATTCAAAGTTCTCATAACTCTGCATCCTGTGTATTTCTCTCGCTTTATTTGTTGTTTTTATGTTGCTGGATCAGGCTATTAGAATTTGTTAGAACAGACAATTTGTTTTGATCCTCATACTGGTTTAAACATAGAATCTGCAACTTAGGTAGGCAAAGAAAGCATATTTTTCTATTCCATTCTTTTACTATTGCTAGATATCAGAATAAGGCATGAAACGATGCAAAAGGTAGTTCATTTTCAGATGAAAGTGGAAGCTGTAATGATCCTTTAAGCTGCATGAGCTCAGATCTCTCAACACCTTCCTTTTATTTCAGATTTCCTCATCTACAGTCAGTTGTTGTCTCCATTTATCCCCTCTCAGCCTTTGTTTCTATCTCCTCCCTCACTCCACCTTTTTATTCAGACATCTATCTGGTTTTTTTTCTGTATTCTTGACAAAGGGCTCAGGAGCGAAGCATTGGATACTTTTTATCTCCTTTGGATACTGCATGACCTGCCGAGTTTCTCCTCATCTGGATCACTTGCCAGCCCGTGTCCCAGCCTTCCCCTCAACTCATTATATTGGCCATCTTCCTTTTACTCTCAGACCTGAAGCAAGGTCTTGATCCAAAACAAAAAAAATGTTTATTTCTCTCCACAGACGCTGCCTGACCTGCTGAGTTTTTCCAGCAGTTTTTTTCTTACTTTGGATCAGGCAACATCTGGGGAAAGGGAAACAGAGTTGATGTTGATGTTCTCTTTTCCTGTCGATAATTGATCTGCTAAGTTTCCATTTTCAATTATTTTTATCTTCGCACATTAAATATAATCTAATAGTTTAACAAAACTTTTTAAATGCCACTAAAAAAATATGTACACCAAAAACAAAGACTTAATTTGAAATATTTCAAGATTGCACACATGGTGAAAACACCTATGGACCTTGGAAGTTCATAAGTGATTCCTGAGGATCATTCATTTAATAAATTGATCTTTTGATTGTCCTACAGGAAACATAAATATTGATTTTTAAATAAAACAATGTAAACTGTATTAATACAAAAGAGACAAAAAATATTTAGATGTAAAAAGTGCAAACCACTGTTGCATGAAACTGCAATGACATAAAGGTTTTTTTTCATCCTTCTTATTAACAACTTTCGGCATAATATACAATAGTCTGCCTCCTAAAGCCTTTTGAATTGGCTTCATTTAACATTTTCTTACTGTATGTTATAATGCTATCATATCATGGGGTAAATAATACAGTGTAAAGTAAATAATTAACCAAACCAACTTGTATTGCAATACTTTTGAAAATACAGAGCAGATATAATTATTGTATGCACAGATTTGAACATCATCATGAAGTGAATAATTTCAAATTATTTAATATTTAACAAATTGGTTTTTCATGCTAAGAATCTGCACTATTCAACATAAAAGTTGGAATGCATAAATATTTTTCATTTATTTCATTATAAGTGCAGGTACCTGTAATGCAGTACTTTCAACAGTACATTTTTATATGGTAATAAAAAAGCAATAACATTTTATAGGGCTCTGAGGTTATTGTATGAAGCAGCCTTGACATTTATATGACTGATTTTCAGGAAAGTATATACAGTATTGATTAACACACAATGAATTTTACCATAAAATTATATATGCATATCTGGCACCAACTTTTATGAACAGATTACTTTTAAAGCCAATTTTAATTAAGTGACTGCTCAGAGAATCGGTGGTGAATTTTACAGCAGAAATATGTTAATGCTTGTTACGTAGAATACATACATTCTGCTTAGAAGTGAATCTATTATTTTATGATAAAATTTCAGGTACTGCACATAGCATCCAAAGGAAGTGATTAAAGGATAAATACATATGGAGTGATTGTAACACACCATTGGAGACAATTCACTGCTTGTCAAAGATTGTGCTGTACCGATCCATTGTTGGAAAAGGTCTGTGATATTGCTTCGGTGTGTTTAATCCATGGGGATTGAACATATTCTCCCTCATTCCAAATATTCTCCTCCTTGGCCGGGTGATCATTCCTGATGCTCAGCAGAATAAATAAGTGGCATAGATAGAAAAGAAAGCTGATAGAACTCCCTGAGAATTTTTATTTTTCTACTTCTTGCCATTTTAATGCCCTAGAAACACATCTATTTCCCCCAGTGATTTAACATCTTGCACACTATCAATAAAATAGCATCTCTCAAGTCAACTTAAAGGAAATGGTAGGGTCTATTCTGTGCAATATTAGAGAGAACTGGACAAAGCAGGAGTTTTATTTAGGATAAGGTTAAATACTCAATGTTGGGAGCAGGAACACAGGAGCTATAACTGTTCACATTGGTTATTTTGATCTTTCCTAATAATTGGATGTACTTTCTGACCTGCTGATCATTTTCAGCATTTTCTGTGGCTAGTTCAGATTTCCAGAAAAGCTACTCCAGCCTCGTGAATTTTCAGCCATATAACAACACCAATTGAAATTCGACACATCTGGAGAGCTAAGAACAAGAATAAGAATAGGATGCTGAAATCAATCCGAAATGCTCAGCAGGTCAGGCAGCATGTGTGGAGAGAGAAACCAATTAAATAGCTTGGACGTCAGGTTGGAGACGAGAGGGTGTGTGTGTGGTTGTGGGTGCTGGTGTGGGTGTGTGCGCTCCCAATGGGGAAGAGTGCAGGGGCAATGAGAACTCTTGGTAACCTAAAATAAGAAGTTTCCCAAATATTTTAAAGAATGTTAGTTAAAAATAGAATGAAAATAAGAATGAAAGAAGACAACCATAAAATAATACTTAAATGAGCGACACTCCCTGCAGAAACAAGAAAAATCTGGAGGTCCTTGCCCAAAATAACCATTCATTTCCCGACATGGATGTTGCCACTTGCTGAGTCCTCCAGGGTGCCTTTGTTTGCTCAAGATTCCAGCATTGCGGTTTTTTGTGTTTTCCTGACTCAATTCTTGTAGGTGAATTGTCCAACAGTCCTTCACCCCAAACCTGATACAAATGGAAGTGGATTCATTTAGTGCCCCAAATATTTGATAAATGAACCCAGATCAATCCCTTTTCCTTGCATTGCGTTGTGACTGAAGAATGAATTTTATTTTTATTTGTTATCCATGTGGTAAAATTTAATATAAATAGAAACTGGGATCCATATGTACAGATAAAATTATAAATGGGATTTTTTTTCTTAATATGAAGTTGATGTGGGACCTTTAACTTTTCCTTTGGGGTCACTGATGGATGTTACTCTCTCCTGCTTTCACCTCTGTCAATACACTTGGAAGTTGGAGCTGTTCTCCCTGGATGATTGAGGATACTGACACTCACTATGGCACAATAGTTCCACTCTAGAGTGGCAGGAGCATTTACACTTGACTTGATTCCTTTTTATGTGCCTTAAAATTGAAAGGTATTTTGAACAAGTAGCTGATTTTATGAGTATTGTTTGTGGCAGCAGAGTGAAGAAAACTTGGCCAGAGTTTAGTTTGAACACATTTACCTTTATGATATATATTCTATAACTGCAACCACAAGAATTGGGAGCAGGAGTAGGCCATTGACCCTTTGCACTTTTTTCATCATTTATCCTGATCATGTACCTTGAAGTCATTTTTGAGCACTTTCCCCTATTCTTCGATTCCCATTGTGTCTGGAACTTTGTTTCTATTTTTGATTGATCTTAATGACTAAATCTCTGCAAGTTCCAAAGTAGAGGATTCCCATCATCTTGGTGAAGATATCTCCCTTCACCTTAGTTCTCGATGGGCAACCCATATTCTGAGACCAAACACCTGGTTCAAGACTCCTCAACTATAGGAAGTATCCTCCCCATCTCCATTCTGTCAAGATTTGTAAAAATCTTGTAACCTTCAATGAGGTCACTTCTCATTTTATTCTCAAAAGAATTCAAGTCTAATGCAATTAATCTCTCTTTCTGAGCATATCTTTTATCCCAAGAATGAATCCAGTGAATCTTGGTTGCCCTCTCACTAAAGCAAATCAATTCTTTTTAGATAAGGGACCAAAATTGTTTGCATTGCTCCAAGTGCAGTCTCAATGAGGACTCGTATAATTTGAATAGGAGATTTTTACTTTTGTACTCAAATTCTATTGTACTGAAGGTCATTTTGCTATCTCTACATATACTGCTCTGTTCAGCAATATGTGTACGTACTCTGAGAACCCTCTGTTGATATATCCTACCATTTAAAGTTTCTTCCCTTACCTTGTTTTATTTTCCCACATAATCCCACGTGCCCCCAGACTGAATTACAATTGCCTTTTTTCTTTTACATAGCACAATATAGGCTGTTCGGCCCACAATCTTGCGCTGACCTTACTGAACAAAAAACGAAACCTTCTCTTTTTCCATATGCCCATCTAAAAGTCTTTTAAATGTCCATCTGGTACTAGCTTCCACTGCCACCCCTGGCAATGCATTCTAGATGCCCAGTAATCAATCCATCAATATCTTTCTATAACATGGACCTTATTTCTTCATGATTTCCTCATAATGCAATTTTTGTATTTAAGAATTTCCAAACATTTTAATCGTAGAACACAATTATTTTCAAAGGAGGTTCCTGTGTAAATTCCTCGTAAATTAACAAAATTCTGTATGAAGTAAGCCAGGGGTGTCAAACTCAAATTCACAGAGGGCCAAAATTAAAAACTTGGACTAAGTCGTGGGCCAAACTATTTATTGAAAATTTTCAACAACACCTGCATGTTTTCTCTTCTTTCAACATATGTAATGTTAAACTTTTTCTTATTAAAATAAATGTTTAATAATAGTTTTGGTTAAACTCTTTCCAGAAGAAGCATTAACAAATGAGAAATAAAATATTCAATAAATAATATTTCTCTATAGCCTTTAAGCTCCTTTTAAATGTTTTTTTTTTCACAAGCCAACAAGTCAAAAAAATAACAACTTGCTTCAATGACAAACAGGTTTGTCTTTTAAAATGATGAACATATAGTCTGCCTCCCACCTGTCTCGAAAGGTCCTGTTTTCTGTCTTTTGTTTGGCCATTTTTAGTAAGGGGTTTATTACATGTGAGTTAGGCGACAGGTCGCAGATGCTAATGAAAGTAAACAGAGGAGGTTGGGGCGATTAGCGGGGTGACGGGCCAGTGCCAATGTATTTGCAAAGCATTCTGGGATTTGTAGTATTAGCTGTGCATGCGCTCTCCTGGCGCGGCGGCCAGCGGGCCAGCTCTAATACATACTTGATATGATCTTGTGGGCCAAATATAATTATATCACGGGCTAAATTTGGTCTGCGGGCCTGAGTTTGACAAGGAGGTTCCTGTGTAAATTCCTCATAAATTAACAAAATTCTGTATGAAGTAAGCCATTAACTTCACTGGAGTCTGCTATATTTGTCAGATTTTTTTCTTGCTTGTGTACAAAACTCTTGACAAGTTTTCCATCATTGTATGTTATCCTTGACAGAACACCAGATGTGTTTCATTATGCTTCCAAAGTAATCTTTTGGGTTCTCAAAGTCTGCCTTCTGTAACTGATATAATAAACCCCAGAAGATAACAGCACATTATAAGCATCAATGGCCTATAAATGCAAATTGGCAAAGAGAAAAATGAGCAAAGTGAGAAAGGACCTTCAAACACGATGCTTTCCCTTAAAACCAGTCCTTACCAGTAACTGACATTTCAACGTCATGGCACCTTGCAATGTTATAATTTTAGTCAAATGTCTGGAGACCACTACTTGATACAGCCATTTGTATCAAAATCAAATGTACTTTATATTTGGCCTTTATTATGAAAGGATTGGAGTTTAAGAACAGGGAGGTTTGCTTCATCTGAAATACTGGGTATACCTTTGGTTCCCCTTTACTTAAAATATAAGGACCGACTGGCATTGGAGAAAGATCTCTGTAACCGGATTCTTGTCATTCTAACAGAAAGACAACAATCTGTCTGGATTGTTAGCAGAACATTGAGCCATTCAACTTGCTCCTGTTTACACTCTGACCCATGACTGCAACACCATATCCAGCTTTAACAGTCATCAAGTTTGCAAATGACACAACTGTAATTGGCCTCATCAGCTATACTTCTACAGAGAGAGGTGGAAAATCTCATGAAATGGTGCAAGAATAACAACTTGAGTCTTAACGTGGACAGGACCAGGAAGATGACTGTGGACTTCAGGGGGACCAGGGCAGACCACTTTCCACTGCACCTCAATTGCCCTGTAGTAGAGAGAATAAAGAATACCAAGTTCCTTTGAATCCACTTAAGAATTGACATACCCTGAACACAAAGCATCTCCTCACGTGACAGGAAAGTGCGACAATAACTGCACTTCATAATGAGACTGAGGTGGGCAAGACTACTGGCCACCACCTTGTCAACTTTCTATAGGAGCTCTAGCAAGAGCATCCTGGCCAGCTGCATCAGTGTGGCATGGTTGCTGTAGACCATCAGATTGAAGGTTAATCCAGAGGATGATGAGAGCAGCAAAGAGGAACAATGGGGTCTTCCACTCTCCCATTGATTGGGATTTGCTGGGATTGTAGTCTAAATAAGAGTTTGCAAACTCAGTGAGGACCCCTACCAATGTGCGCATGGCATCTTTCAGCTACTCCCATTGGGAAAGAGATACAGAAGTATCAGAGCAAGAGCTACCAGGCTGAGAAACAGCTTCTTCCCATGGGAAGTGAGACAGCTAAAAGACTGATGACCAGCTTGTACAAATCCTCCATGACTCAACTACTGTATATGACGGCATATAAGATGCCTAGTGTGTAAGGAGGTTTTGAGCTATACTCACTGTATAAGACTTCCCCAAGCCTGGCAATTACTGCTGACCATGGAGTGATGCTGCCAGGCATATTAAATATACTAATTCACAATATTTTAAAAGGAAATTACCCAGTAAAAGTTTACATTTTATTACCATATTTTAAAATAAACCACCATAGACTCCTTTAATAGGCTGTTTAAAGCTGGCACATAGCTGATGTCAGCCTGACTGGCGGATAGACTCTATGGGAAAGCATGATACTTTGCTGTTAAGGTTTAGATTTTAAAATTGGTGTGGTGGAGCGCTGAGACTTCGCTGTTAAGGTTAATAGTTTATATTTGGTTCAGGGGAGTGCTGTCACTTTGCTGTTAAGGTGCATATTTTAAAATTGGTGCAGGCAGTCCTGAGACTTTGCTGTTAAGTTTCGTATTTTAAACTTGGCATTTTGGGGTGGCACTTTTAATAATCAAGGCAGTCTTATACACCAGCATATAAGGTATTTATTTAACAATAATATATATTTATTTTAATATTTGTATGCAAGGACTGTCCATGCGTGTCGTTTGTCTGCATGTGTGTTATGTCTGTTTGCGTGTTTGCAGTGTGGTGCACTGAGAACCAGAGAACAGTGTTTCATTGGATTTTACTTGTACAATAAACCTGAACTTGAAGAAGTTCTGCATTTTGCATAGATTTTGAGAGTGGAGATAAGTATATCAGTATATCTCTGGTGGTACAAGATGTATCAATTTGTTTTAACTTCTACTTGTTCTTAATGCCAAAATAATAATTTTAATCATTTATCATGGGGTGCTTGTTGAGGTCACTTATTTTGGAATATTCATGCAATGTATAAAAATTAGAGGTACAACCATTTAAAAATTTAAAAAATGGGTCTATATTTTACTTTGTGGGGTTTTTTTGTATTATAGCTGGACTCACAGCAAAAGAAACACACATATTCACAATATTCTGGTATTGACTGGTTTGAATTGACTAATTTCAAATGACTGCAGAGACCTACATAGTTTACAGAGAAATTATTTCAATCCATTTCCTCTCCTCTCTTCCTCCCCCTCACCTTTTTATTCATGCACCCACCTGTTTTTTCTCATTCCTTGATGAGGGGCTCAGGCCCAAAACGTTGTTTGCCCTTTTCTTCCTATAGATGCTGCATGACCTGCTAAGTTTCTCCAGCACCTTTGTATATTCCACCAAAAAAGGAATAGGAATGAGCAAATTTGCCACAGATAATTGCAAGTGTAATCATGTTTGATTGATCGAGGGTGTGACTAGTAACATAACTAATGGGGAAGCAGTGGGTGAGATACATTAAGATTTTCAAAAAGATTTTGATAAGATCCCACACAAATTGGTCAACATGGTCAGGGCACATCATATTGAAGGTAATTTAAAGACTTTGAATGAGAGTTGGTTAACACATGGAAAGTAGGAATGAAAAGTAGCAATCTCTGGATTACTGCCAGTGCAAGTAGGAATAGGAGGATCGAGCACATGAACATGTGGCTAAGCAGTAGGTTCAGGTGAGAGGGTTTCAGATTTATAGACAATTGGGATCTTTTCTGAGTCAGAGATGACCTCTACAAGAGAGATGGATTACACCTGAACCAGAGTATTACCAATATCCTAGCAGGGGGATTTGCTAGATTCACCCAAGAGGCTTAAACAAATTTGGCGGGGAGTTGGGATTGAAGTTGGAAAGAGAGGGACTGAAAGAGTTAAGGATAGCGTGCAAGGCAATGAAGTGAAATAGAATATGAAATGGAGGATAAGCATGGAGAAAAGACATGTAATCTTTGTTGTGTTTTATTTTAACAAAAGAAGCCTGACAAGGAAAGTGGATGGGCCTCAGGCATGGATAGATACAAATCAATGGGATATTGTAGCCATAATGGAAACATGATTGAAGGAGGACCAGGCTGGCAGCTCAGTGTTCCTGGGTACTGTCATTTATGACAGGAACAGAGGGATGTGGATGAGAGGTGGGGTGGCATTGGGAGGGGGGAGAGAATGGGTTTGCAATATTAGTCAAAAAAGATATCCAATATTCTTTAGAGAGGATATTGCAGAAGTATCATGTGAGGCGGTGTGGGTGGAAACCAGGAACCTTATCCCTTGTTGGGTGTATGCTATAGGCCACTAATCAGTCACTGGGAGCTGGAGAATCAAATATGTAGAGACATTAGTGGTGTCTGTCTAAATAGTAAGGCTGTTTATTTTAGGTGGTTTCAACTTCCTCAACATTGACTGGGAATGCTAAAGTGTTAGGTGATTGTATGGGGTGAAGTTTGTTTAATGTGTCCAGGAGAACTTTCACCACCATTTGGATAGGGCTACTCAGGAAGGGGCAATATTAGACCTTGTAATGGGGAATGAAGCAGCTCAAGTAACAGAGGATTGAGTAAGGGAACATTTTGAGGCCAATGACTACTGAACAATCATATTAGCCTAAAGATAGGTAACACTGTTCTTTAACAGTGAACCGGTGCGGACTCGAAAGGCCAACATGGCCTGTTTCCGCTCCGTAAATGGTTATATGGTTATGGTTATATGTTAGAATCCTGTATTGGAACAAGGCTAGTTTTGGCATGATTAGACAAAAATTAGCAAAGATGATGGATGCAAATGTTAAGGGGAAAAACATGACTGGCGAATGAGAGACATTTAAGAATGTGGATATATCTCCAGGTCCAGACCAGGTGTATTCCAGAACAACTGTGGGAAGGCAGCAAAGAAAATGTTGGGGCCTTGATAGCCATTTTTAATTCACTGCTGAGGACAGGAATAGTTCCACAGGACTGAAAGATGACAAATGTGGTGATGTTGTTTTAAAAAGAGCTTTAATGATAATCTGGGTAACTACAGACCTGTTAGTTTGTTGTCAATGACCGGAGTGGATTCAGAAAGATAATATTTATTGACATTTGAATGCTCAGAGGAAAATTTAAGAGAGCCAGCATGTGTGTAGGAAGTTGAGTATAATGGACTTAACAGAATTTTTGAAGAGGTGACAAAGAGGATAGAGGAAGGCAAGCCTCGGTAGCCAATTGGATTTTTAAAAAATGGTTTCAAGATAGGAATCAGAGTTGTTCTAGAGGAGTGGTTCTCAACCTTTTTCTTTCCACTCACATACCACTTGAAGTAATCGCTATGCCATCGGTGCTCTGTGATTACTAAGGGATTGCTTAAGGTGGTTTGTGAGCAGATAGAGAAGGTTGAGAATCACTGCTCTAGACCCAATTGTTACTGAAATATTTTGCTTGACAACAATTGTCATTGGCCCATTTCCTTTGGAATTATGAAATTGTGCACATAATAAGTCATTTAGGTACGACTAAAACAGTGGTCTTCAAACTTTTTCTTTCCACCCACATATCACCTTAAGCAATCCCATACTAATCACAGAGCACCAATGGCATAGGGAATACATAGAGGGTATATTTTCTGACTGGAGGGCCATGACTATCGTGTTTTAAGTTCAGTACTAGGACCCTTGGCTTTTGGCAATATACATGAATGATTTGGACAAAGATGATTGTGACAAGGGGTGTGCCGATAAATTTGCTGATGACACAAAAATAAGCACCATGGTGGACAGTGATAAGGCAAGTTAACTAAGTGAACAAGAAATATAATGTGAGGAGATGTGAGGTCATTCACTTTAGTGCTCATATAGAAAACCAAAGTATTTCCTGATGGAGGTAAATTGGGTATTTTTAATGCTCAAACAGACCTCGGTATCATTATACTGTATATGTCATTGAAATCTGTTACAGCAAGTAATTAGGAAGGCAGATGGCATTTTAATTTTTTTTTACAGGTGGTTTCAAGTATAAGAGTAATGATCTTTTGGTACAGATTCTCTGAACTAGACTGCCTCATCTTCACAATGGATGTCCAATATTTTTACACCTCCATCCCCCATAAAGAAGGTCTTAAAGCACTTTGCTTCTTTCTGGTCCAGAGACCTGACCAGTCACCCTCTACCACCACCCTCGTCTGTCTGGTAGAACTGTCCTCACTTTAAACAACTTCTCCTTTAACTCATCTTACTTCCTCAAAATCAAAGGAGAAACCATAGGTACCTGTATGGGTGCCAGTCACACCTGCCTGTTTGTGGGCTTTGTGAAGCAATTGATGGTATAAACAAGCAAGACCCCTCAACTCTTCCTCCGGTATATCGATAACTATATTGGGGTTGCTTCATGCACCCACAATGAGCTTGTCAACTTCATCCACTTCGTGGCCAACCTCCACCCTGATCTCAAACTCTCCTGGTCCATCTCCAACAACACTCTCCCCTTCCTGGATCTCTCTATCTCCATCTTAATTTCCACTGACATATATTACAAACCCACCAATTCCCACAACTACCTTGACTACACTTCTTTGCACCCTGTTCCCTGTGAGGATTACATCCCTTTCTCTCAATTTCTCCATCTCTGCTGCATCTGTTCCCAAGATGAGGTCTTCCAGTCCAGATCATCTGAAATGTCTGCCTTCTTCCACAAACGTAGCTTCCCCTCCACCACCATCAACTCAACCCTCAACCACATCTCTTCCATTTTATGCTGATCTGTCCTGGCCCCATCTTCCCCCAGATGCAGCAAACATAGAATCCTTCTCATCCTCACCTACCACTCCACCAGCCACTGCATCCAACACATTATCCTTCAGAATTTCCAGCATTTTCAACAGGATCCCACTACTAGACACATCTTCCCCTCTCTGCATGCCTTAAGGACCACTCCCTCCATGATTCCCTCCTGCTCTCATCCCTTCCCACCAGTTCTGCCTCCCCCGGCACAGCACACAGGAGATGCCACACTTGTGCCCCACCTCTCCCTCACCACAATCCAGGGCCGCAAACAGGCCTTCAAGTGAAGCAACAGTTCACTTATGTATCTGCAGGACTGATTTACAGCATCCGGTGCTCCCTTTGTGGCCTTCTCTACATTGGAGAGACTTGGCATAGATTGGGAGATTGCTTTGCTGAGCACCTTCACTCTGTCTGCTACAGTGACAGAGACCTCTCAAACCCAAACAGTTCAGTTTTGTGTCACACTCCCAAACTCACACTTCTGTCCATGGCCTTATGAACTGTCCCACCAAGACCTCCTACAAATTGGAGAAACAACACCTGATTTTCTGTCTGGGCACTCTCCAGCATGATGGCATTAACATTGACTTTTCTGGTTTCTGCTAACCTGCTCTCCTTTCCTCCTCCCTCCTTCCCTTCCCCATTTCCAGTTCTTCTCACTCCCTTCACCCTCTCTTCATCTAGCCATCCCTCCTCCCCTTTATCTCTGCTGTCTCCTCCCTCCCTGGCTTTTCAACCACCCCTCCCCCTACTCTTTTGTTCAGATGCCTGCTGACATTTTCCCTTACCTTGATGAAGAAAATTTTGTGACTTGTTCATGACAATAAATTCTGATTTTGTAGCCCAAAGCATCGGTTATGTATTTTTACCTATGGTATATAGAGGGCACTGCTTAACCTGCTGTGTTTCTCCAGCATTTTACTTCAACCATGGTGTCTATAGACTTTTGTGTTTTACTTATTTTCCTTCATCTCCCTAAGGACCATGAACTTGTCACAGAGTTAGTGCAGTAAAGATTTGGTGGACTGGTTTCAGGGACAATGGATTTGCTACACAAGGAAAGCTGAGTAGATTAGACCTGTGTACATGGAAAATGAGAGATCTTATTGAGACATACAAAATTCTTACAGGGCTCAATAGACTGGATCTTGGGGGAATATATTCCCTCAAGTCTTAATCCAGAAATTACTATCTCAGAATAAGAGGTAGGTTGTTTGGAAATGAGGTGAAGTAAACTTCCTCATGCAGAGGAAGGTGAATATTTTGTAGTCTCTACCTTAGAGGGTAATGGAGTTTCAGTGGTTCTACTTAGTCAATGCTGGGATAATGAGATTTCAAGATATTAAGGGATTCAGGGATGCCAAAAAAATGGCATTGAGTTAAAAGATAAGCCATAATCCTGAATGTCAGAGAAGGCTCTAAGAGCCAGATATCCAAATTCTGATGTAATGCAATCAAAAAGACAAAAATATGGGTTTCCTTGTTGGCCTGAGCTATTGGGTAAAGGAGTAAGGAGGTTAACCAAAGCTTTTGTGTAGACACAGAAGTGTGTACAGTTCTGGTCACCACATTGCAGGAAGAATTTGAAAGCACTAAAGAGGAAACAGGAAATATTAATAGGACATTGGTTGGACTGGAGAATTATAATTGTGAAGAGAGACCATCTGGTCAGGCTCACTTCCCTTGGAACAAATAGGTAGAAGTATAAAATTGTAAGAGGTATAAATGGGAACACGAAAACAAAACAAAATTCCTCTGCAGAGATGTCTGTAACTAGGACGCATAGATGTTAAATTAATTGGTAGATGGATCATGGTGTATCTTGGGTAAATTAATTTCTCTTTAAGTGGTAGGGGTCTGGGAGTCTCTGTCTGAAAGGGTGGCAGCTAGAAATCATTTTCCTATTCAAGTGCCTGGATAAATTAGTCAAGTGTCATAAGCTGTAGGACTTTATAGTGACATTACAGTGACATTATAATACAACCTCTCCAAGCCGTGGGAAGTGCTAATTTCCAATGGCATGAACATGATGGACCAAATAGCCTCTGCATGTGCTGAATACACTTTTTGATTCTGTGAAACAGGAGAATGCAGCTTTTCTAAAAGCATAGGAAAAGAAAGACTTGTACTGTATATGGCAGAGGGAGAAAACTTAAATTATTCTATCAACATAAATGAATACATTTAACGAATGGGATTGCAGGAATGCCCAGCAAAGTAAAGAATTGGTTTACTAATGTAGAGTGGCACAGTGAGGTTACACATCCATAATTCCTCTTGTGTAGTGCTCTGTGCTCAGCTGGACCAAGGAGAGGTTGAACTGACTTTAAGATCCCCTCCATTCAGGGTGGAGGAAAATGGGAGGGCAGTACAGCCCAGACCACTTTCATTTACCTTTCCATGTCTCAAATTATAACGCCAAAAGATTAATGCTCAGAACCAAGTTAATTATATTGTTATTTGGCCAAAGAGTTCAAACGCAGTAAGTCATCACAGAGGAAGTAAGAAAATTACTGTTTTTACTCTTCATTTTGTATCATGGAGTGTTTGAATTAGGCATGTTAATATGGCTGCTTTGAGCAGAATATATTTATAAATTGGATTTGCGGGACCTTAGAGAAGATAGTGAAGAGATCTCAAGAGGCCTTCAACATCATTCAGTTTCTGATCTGTAGCAAGATTTGAACATTTGTTGTTCAAATTGTATATTTAATTGCACACTTTTTTCCTTCAATTATGAAACAAATAGTTGTCATTTTTCTTCAATCGATCAGAGAAGACTGGATATGTGATGATTTTTCTGGGGAAATCATCATATGGAAGCTTTTGAAGATCTATTATTCTTTCATGTATAAATCTGCCAAATATAATCATGACTTCAGGCAAATCAGGCTCGGAGGCTCCTTCGCTGAACAGGTTCAAAGAGTGGCCACTTGGCTGGGAATGTGGAGAGCTGCAAGTGCCAGTGAAAGTGCAGCAAACACATCATAGCCTTAAAGATATGAAAGTTTTTTTTTAATTCAAAAAACTGCTATTATATTTATTTTGTGTTAAATATTCATTTAATATCATGTGGTTGAGGCAGTTTAACATTGAATTACTGCATGTGCCTCCTGGATATTAACTGTAATTGAATAATTCTTCATTATTCCACAATTTATTTTAAATCTTCTAACTACACTGCCACAGGTAAATAATGTGCTCAGTGAAATGTATTCTGCCAATTTAGGAATGCTTGTGGCAACAAAAGATGTTTGCAGTTTTCAATGTTCACTTTATAAATATCAAAACTAAATTGTGTTAAATATTTCAATATTCACTGACCTTCCTCACATAATTGTTTGAATTAAAGACTCAGCAGTCATAATTCAAGTTGCATAGAATACAGAAAACTATTGTGGATTGAGATGGAATTTTGTGCTATTCCAAGGTCTGCAATGTTCGACTGGATGAAGGACAACTAACTGCTCGATATTTCAGTGGGAGACACAGTCTACTTTGAAAGCTCAGTCTATTATTATGTTGATGTTGGAGTGCAAGATCCAAATAGAATCTCAGGTGAATCTCATTGGTTTCTTGATTTGCAATCTTAAACAGGGTGAAGGTAAGTGGAATAACTCATGAAGAAAGACTCCTGTTATTCTTGACAGCATGGACATTATTCTCATCACCCCTTATTGGTGTTTTATTTTCAAGCAGTAGTTGGTGATTCCCTTCCATGTCTTAGGGCTCCATGCAATCTGAATCAGGAGGCCACTTCAGCTACCAATGGCAAGCACTGGAGCAGAAGCAAGGTGAAAAGATTGATCACAACCCATGTTTGGGTACCTCTGTCTTTCGTCCACTCACATGTCCAAATTGCCTTGAATTACTTTACGCCAAAATGGATCTGAATAATTTTAATGAGGCAAGAAAATGCAATGGTTTTTCACCAGTTCCCTGCCTTGACATTAATTTGTTTTCCTCATGCTACCATTAAGATGGTAGCCAGCTTCCCCTATCCTAACTACCAGATATAAACACTTGCAGAGATGCAAGACAAGAGCTCTTATCAATTTCAATTTACATTGCCATTGTCATGAAGAACTAGGATTAGTGGAGCTGCCAGAGTCTCACTGAATATCACTGAATATCAACTTGCTGATACCCATAGTCCAGGCAAGTTCCTCACAACCAATGTTGCCTCAGTCATTACAACAACAACATTAAAATTGCCCCAATTTGCAGCATGCTCCTTGGAACAAGTGAAATTCCAGTCAGCTCAAACTTGCTGACTAATTTGTTATATTTAGCTTGGGTACTTCCACCCTTAAACACCTAATTTGTTCCATTATTCTGGAATTCAAATGAATAGATTTATATATTTTTTTCTTTTAACTGAATTGTGTATGTCCAGTTTCAAACTGCCTAACACACTTGCAGTTACATTAGATTTTCTTCAATGACATTATAGAGCAATTGAATGCACCACTGCTCATTTCTATAAGGATTCTATTAATGAGACAAAAAATGCAGAAACAAGGGGGAAGAATGGGAACACTGGTCAAATTAGTTGCAAGAATTTCTACAAACCTTTCAAACAGGAAGCCGTGAAGTACCAGTCCTTTTACAGTTTGCAGCAGTTGCAATGCTTGGCAATGTGTAGTTGAACTAAATTAACTTCTGTAAATTTAGTCAATAATGATGAAGTCTCTGTATAAATGTTATGACAACTATATGTTTAATATGTAGCATAAATAACTCATTTTAACCAAATTGCTTCAAGGTGATATTCCAAATTTCCATTTCATAATATGGCATCTCTTTTACATTATCTGGATCATTTCATTAATGCCAATTTCCATGTTTGAAGAGCCAACTTCTCGACATTCACCAGAGCCCAGCGTAGCCTCCGCTATATCAAAATCTCAAACATGGTGCCGAACTTCACAGTAAACTGGCCAACAGAAGCTCCTCATCTTCTGTTTGCTTCAAAGGCCTGGGCTTCTTCAAATTATGTGAGATTTCTTATTATATCAGATGTTTTGTCAAAAATATGGGCTTGAAATTGTTAGGGTATATGTATTTTGGGGTAAGTTCCTGAAATTATTCAGATATTTCCAATTTTTCTGCTGCTCTTAACAATTCAGAAAAATAACAGCTATAAACACTTTTGTGGAATCCTCCCCATATTGATTTATCAGCAGTTATTTCCATAAATCAACATCTGGATAATAGGAAAGGGAAATTAAATTCCTGATTCATCTTGGAGAATGGTGTAAATAAAATAAGAAAATAATAGTCTAAATCGTTCTTTTAAAAAAAGACCAGACAGCATTCCCAGTATTTTACATAGTTAAGGGTGGGATTATAGTTTATATAATCTACACCATGAACAAGTCATTTAAAAAAATAAAATAAATTATTTTGCCACTAAAGGTAAACAGCTTGCAAAACATCCCAAAACATTACAGCTCCCAAAAATAAACATAGCGAAGTAAAACGGTGAGTCTATGTGTTTCTCTGACATTTATAATGCTTTTCTCTGCCTCATTACATTTCATACCCCATGTTTCATGCCACAGTCTTGTATCCAAATGTAAGGACAACAAAACTTAACAGGTAGATACATAATAATAAAGTCTCGGCCCTTCAGAACCAGTCATAATCACTTCATATCGTAGGGCAATTCAGCAAGAAACAAGACTTTCAGCTCTACTGTCTGTGGCGAACAATTAAGCAAAGCCTCATTGCCTGCATTTGGCCCATATCCTCTAAATTTGTCATACCCATGTACCTGACAAAATGATTTTTAATGACTTCCTCTGGCAGATTGTTCCATAGAACCACCACCATCTGTGTAGAAAAAGTTGCTATTTTTCCATTTCAAATCCTTCCCCTCAGAAAGCTTAATGAAACCTTTCTGTAGCTTGGTTACCAGAACGCTATCTTGAAGGGAAAGCAATATATCCAATGTCAGGGAAGATGTAGCATGTCTTGGTTTGGAAAGGATATTCATTGGCTTGTTGAATGGATTTTGTGATCAGTGACTTTGGGGGTAAGTCCAATGTTGACATGTTTGTCTCTGCACCCCACTCCCACATTGTCATGTTTGTCCATGGTCTCATGTTCAATGAAAGGAAGACCATCCGTAAATTGGAGGAGCAAAACGTAATATTCTGTCTGGCTGTCTGAACAATCTCTGATTAGTTGGCACTAACCCTACTCCCTGTTCTCCCTCTCTCCCCCGTCATTTTGTATTCTTTCCTCCAACTCCCCACCTGTTCCTTTCAGAGCCATCCCCCCTTCCGTTGTTTGCTGGTGTTTCCTCCCTCCCTTATTCACCTGTTACCTCCTACCTGTGGGACAGTTCTCCGCCATTTGCCCTTCCCTTCAATCATTTTGTTCAGACACCTGCCTTCATTTTGTTCAGACCTTGATGAAGGGCTCAAGCCTGAAACATTGGTTATGTATCTTTATCTTTGTAATATAAAGTACTCTGTTTGACCTGCTGAGTTTCTCCAGCATTGTCTGCAGACTTTCGTGTTTTACTTCTTACACCTACGCTTACTCACAGCTGTGACAGATTATATTATATTTTATATTGTATATAGATATGTTTTAAAGGAGATAAATTGTGGCAGGATTTTTATTGTAGGTCACAAACAAACACTTCACAACACAGATCTCAATTAAAATGCCAGAGCTCTGCTCAAACCAGTCAGTCCAGGGACTGAATGCCTTTGCAAAATCTTTGATGAATGCCTATAGAGACTTCACAAGTAGGTGTTTATTGGACACGCTGTGGAGTAATGGATTATTATTTTGGAAAGCAGCAGATGAATGGACTGAAAAGATTGGGTCCGGTGCTGCAGTCTGTCTGAGTGCAGAGTCCTGTTCTAAGAGGGTCATGTGGTTTTCTCTGAGAGAGAGACAATTCATTTCTACAGTTTAGCAACAGCAGCTGGGACTGGAACAGGACAAGCTGGCAAGCTTGTTAAAAAACCCAATTTGAAGACGGGTTGTGACTTCAGCCTGGTCAAAGCCCTTGTGGTCCATACAAGAGGAGATGGCTGGCTGTATAATGTTTCACTTGAAATAAGGGCAACAAAAAGGAAATCTGTGGTGACCTGAAAGAAAGGAGCTATCATGCAGAAAACCCTGATGGAGCAAATTTCTTTGGCAAGAAACTGACATGGCTGATCGAAGGAATCAGTCTGTGTTCAACGATGAACAAATCTCTCTCTGAAAATCGTCAAGAATCTTCCTGAGTGGTAGGAAAAAGTGTGTATCATGGCTAATGTGATTTATGGTGTGAAAAATAAAAAATTAAAAAAAAAGAATCTTCCTGAGTGGTAACCATTTACCTTTCAAGCACCAAAGCCTGGTAAACTTTATAAATGTTAAATTCTGTGCACAGTATAAGAATTGCCAGATACCGATGAACTTGGAGGAGTGAGAAGTGAGATTGGACTGTGAACCAAAGAACGTTTCTAAAATTACCTACACATTACATACACGTACGCTTAGAATTAGAAGGGGCTTTTGCACAGATACTTGCAATGATTGGAAATTTAGTTCAGCTTAGAATGATCTTCAGAAAGCTGTCACCTGTGTGAATAGGAAAAGAACTGAAACACGAACGTCTGTAGACCCCATGGCCACTGAAACAACTTACAAGACTCTTAACAAGCTGTGAAGAATCCAAAGCACGAAGTTCAAAGGACAATTCCAAGCTAAAATTTGTAAAACTCAGAAAATAAAGAAAGAAAAAACTGAAATGATAAGTTGAAAGAGATAGAAAAAAAGTGGAAATTTAAAGCAGTTAAATATTTTATAGCACTGATGATTAAATTTTAAAGGAATATAATTCTGCTCCTATGGAAGTTAATATTCAGCACCAGGATAATTATTTGGTGATAATTCAGACTGACCAAGGGCTTGGAATGCAGTGAGACTTGAATGAACAAGCCCTAATTTTATTGGACTTCAACATATAAATTCAACAGATCGTGATTAATGGTATCTCTTGATGAGTTAGTATTTCAAGATATCTGGAGGAAAAGGGATTTTACACTTGATTTTTGCTTCCTGTAAGCACCAAGTTAAGCAGACTCAGATCTGATCAATATCTGGGAGACTACACAGGAATGCCTACTGCAGTAAGCTAGCTGCCAGGGAAGATGAGATCCAATTCAATTGTATCTCAGTTATCTTAGAAGGTCCAACATATCACTTGCCTTCCTACTTACATGCTGCACTTTCCTGTTGTCATTCAGTGAATTTGTGTAAGTGCACAGATCCAATTGAACATCAATGATTTCCCCATCATTTCTTTAAAAAAGCAGTATTTTTTAGCACAGCCTAATATTTTTCCTCATTATACTCCACACATTGGCCATAAATTAAGCTTATTTATATCCAGTTGAATTTTTTTAAATTGCTATTAACAATCCCACTAAGTTCTCTGACATCAACATGTTTAGAAATATTGCATTTGATCTATCGATGTTGAGGTTGAACAGTTGCCATCCAAGAACTGATCCTTACGGTGTTCCATTGATTATAGCCTGCCATCCTGTGAAGAAGGCTTTTATTCATATTCTTTATTTTCTATTTACAAATTCTCAGTCCACTTCAGTATATTACTCCATGTTCATGTGCTCTATCTAACCCTGGAAAACATGAACCATAAAGCCCAAACTCTTTGCATTTCCAGGGATGACCCAAAACTGCACTAGACTAGCTACCTTGTCACAGTGGGGCCTCCGCTTAGTCACCTATTAAAGAAAGAATAATGGCAGCAGAATAAAATATCAGCAGAAGGCATATCATATGGTCTTACATCTCCTGATTTCTTTGCTTTAGTAAACAAGCACAGAACATCATACTCATGAAACCATGCTCGGTTTAAACTGTAGCAAAGGAACAAGCTCATAAATCTTACATAATGACATTCAAATATTGCACACATCATTCACTGGATGAATTTTATTTTAAATGGTTATGTTGTTGACGATCAAGCACACAATCATTTGAACCACTTGGAAATATTTTTCCTTACTATTAATAAGCAATGAGCCTTGTGTGCAATCTTCTGTCATGCTTATTCAAGAATAGTTTCTTTCCTGCTGTTATCAGACTCTTGAAAGGACCTCTCATCAGTGAAAGATAATGCCCCATTACTGTTTAACTTCTCTATATCCTGCACTTTGTCCAAGTAACACAAAATCTTACAGTCTATGACTTACTGTAACAAGCAACTAGCACTTTGTTTTATTATTATACTACCTGCTGTTCTGGGGATTGCATGTGTGCTTCCACTTGCTGGAGTGAGGAGGAGTAGGACAAAATGTGATCTGTCTGCATTTCTAGATGATGACAGAGCAAATAGCAATTTACAGCCATTAAAAAACATTAAATAAGCATGAGTTAATATATCTGCATATTGCATAAATGTATATATTCATAAATTAATGTAAAGTATGAGCTTATAGGTTATATTAAGAAAATTCTATCAATAATTTCAAAAAAATCAAATAGGTAGCATGCAGTGAACGATGATAGGCTCAATCACTGATAATTTGCAAAGATGTGCCACAGCAGAAATTAAGGACCTGTAAGGTGGTATCAGTTCCATTAGTAATCTCTTCCTACTGTGATTGCTGATTTGATTAATGAAATTTCAATATAATGAGCTAGCCAATTTGAATTTAATTTAGAAAATACTGGAAATAGAAGCATTTTGAACTTGTATTAAATTCATATCTGCCCGTAATGAAAATTCATTTTTCCCACTGTAGGGGTTAAAATGTGTTTCATTCTCGCCACCTGTCTGTTTGTGGGGTTTTTTTTTGTTGAACATATTTTTATGCTGTCTCCTAGCAACATCTTTGCTTCAGGGTCATAACTAGTTTTCTCTGCTTGCTTGGGAGAAGAGAATTCTTTTGTTGTTATTTGTTCCTTCTCCATATTCTTCTTTTCCTGGAAGATATGCAGCATTTTGGGATGCTTTTGGTTACATATGTCACAGCTGAGTTGCTTTTTGCAGTTTTTGCTGATGTGTCCCTTAGGCAGACAGCCAAAACATACTCCATTTTTCTTCCAAAAGGTGATTTTCTCACGATGCATCTTCTTTTCCAACTGTACACACATTTCCAAAGCATATATATCTTTATAGAACAAACATTTCTTCACAACAGGCAAACTCTCTTTTTCCTTAGTTTCTTTATTATTTTTCTTATCTGCAACCTTAACAGTGATAGCAAATATACTTTTTTTTCAATTTTGGATGAGGATGAGATTTTTTTGGTTCTGAGAATCTTCTGACATTTTCTATTGACCATTTAACAACTTATAATAATGTTAACAATGTTTAATATAATTTAATAAACTTTGAAAAACTCAACTTAACTTTAGTACAAATTTGTTTCAACAAGTCATAGACAACAACATTCTCTTAGCATCCAAGCGACTATTAAGTAGTCGCTATACCCACCTTAGCTTTTATTTCCATCCATGGTTGTTCATCTACCAATGACTTTTCCTGAATCTTTCCAAATTTAACAAACACAGACAAATTGTAGCTGGGCTGGAAAGGTCAGCACAAGTGGTATCAGTAATGAGTTAGATGACAAATGTTAATTCTGTCTTTGACTTCACAGCTGTTCAAATTACACAAGGTTTACAGCAGAAGTTTGAAAGTCTGGCTTCACAATAGCAGCAAAGTGATAATAATATCAATACAGCAGAAGAAGAATTTTACAAAGTGTTCAAAATGTCAGAGGGACAGATAATGCAGAAGTAAATGAACACTTGTTGCCTGAAAGAGCAGTGAAGTCAGAAACTTGCTCATGGTTTAAACATAATTGGATGTCTTCTTGAAGAGCTTTGAACTGAAAAGCTACAAACCAAATGCTAGAACATGCTATTAGGTTGAAATAATCCTTTATTAATCAGAATGGAAAATGGGTTGTAGGAAATTTTTGATGATTCCATGCGTGCAAGTCTGTGAAATCTGTGGATTATAATCTTTGCTATCTTGCCAGTTTTCTCTGAGTGAGAAGATATCGTTTTCAAAGTCAGTCTAACCTATAAAATATAAAGTACTGCCACAAGTGTAAACAGATGTATGAATCAAATTTTAAATCCATTAGGATTTTTAAAAATCCAAGTAACTTATATTAACTATAATTTTTTAAAGAGAATATTGTTTAATCATATCTGAAGAGTAATGCATTTCATTTCAAATCAATTTCCAGTAGACTGAACTGTATGTTATTTACTGTAAACATGATGTTCACTTTTTTACAAATTGTTTACTATAAGAATGATTACCTAAAGATTATGAAAACTATTTGACATAAAAGGACTAGTTACATTTTTGGTCCCATTTACCTGAGAGACAGGGAAAGGATGAAAATAAGCCCAGAAAATTAAGTTACTTTATAAAATTCTTCTGCATTGCTGAAGGATTTTAGACCTATCCTGTCATAAAAATCCTTCCCTCTCCCCAAATCACAATGCCTGCCAATTCCAACCCTTGAAAACTATTTCCCACCCCCCTCACCCAATCATCCCCTTCCAACCTCACCATTTCATTTCCCCAGGCACTTACTGTACATTTCGGTGGATAAGGTGACACAAAGCACCCAAAAAACAAAACAAAACAGGGGTCGTCTTATAGGCCAGATACAGAAACTTTGACCTTAAAATTGTACTTAAAATACCACTTGATTGGTTCCATAACCTACCCAGACCCCACCTTATAACAAATATTTAAGCTACCAGTATATTAAATGTGGTGTTAAACCAAAAAGACAATTGTAAAATTAAAAAAACACCTAACATACGTTTAAAATCCTTGAAAATCACTAGCTTCATCATCTGAGGCAAAGAACTGAACAAGCACACCTGGAGTCTCACTGTTTACATATCATCATAAAGGTTCCAGTCTCAATCTGGTATGTTAGCTTCATTGTCAGTGTCCCACATCCTCCATACCATTCATTGCGCTAGAGACTTTTAACTTAAAACTTGTTTTATACTTCTTTCATTTTGCTGGTGGTTCCGTTACGGGGTCCAGAGGACCCCAAAAACTAGCAGCAATAGATGTGCACCACAACACAGAGTTTCTTAAACAGAAGTAGTTTTTAATTATATTTGAACAAGAAAACAGAATTAAACTGTAACTTATTACTTAACCTACTTAATCCCCCCTCTAATACTAAGCGCAGGTGTGTGTAATGTGTATTTAAGATTAGAAAAGCTCTTTGGATCACAGTCCAATCTCACTAGTTGCAGGCAAATCTTGTACTGTGCACAGAAGTTAGCATTAACAAAGTTCACCAGTTTTTGGTGCTTAACAGGCAAATGGTTACCACTGAAGAGGGTTTTGTTGGTCTTCAGAGAGAGATTCTTTTTTGTTCCAGGATATCCATACCTAATTCCTGTTTAATCCATCTTGCTGATGAAACTTGCCCCCTCTTTCTTTCAGGTCACATTTCAGACAGTCAGTCTTCTCCTTTGACCAGGCAATCTTCCAAACGTTTGCCAGCTTTGTCCTTCTGGAACTGATTTCTGTCAACTTTCACTCTGTTTCACACTGTCCCTCTCTGAGAGCAAAACTATCCTGTCTGCCTGCAAAAATCACATGCTCTCCCAGGAAAGCTGAAAGTTGATACTTTGTTGCTCTTTTGCAAAAAAATCCTGCAAATATTGTGTTTTAAAATGTATGTGTGCAACCTGCTGTAACAATTCCTTCTGAAAACAACTCTAAATACTCTGTCACAGCTCCATGATAACAATTTGATTTAAAAAATATAAACTGCTTAAGATGGAAGCTAACAACAGACTGAACCATGAATCTGGTGAGTCAGCTTCGGCTCTGTTGTCATTGACCTGCAATGAATCATCCTCCGTACCAACCACTGCACTGGAGACTTTTAACTTAAAGCTTGTTTCATACTTGTTCGTTTTGCTGGTGGCTCAATGAAAACAATTACATAAAAAATTTTGGGGTTTGTCTTAGACCATCAATATGAGCTAAAACCAAGAAATTCAAACTGAAATTGGGGTCTTGTCTATATGAAGGTCGCCTTATCCACCAAATATACGGTACAAGACTTTGGATAATTCTTTAGGTTCCTTTGAGGCCAACAGTTATGTGGATTAGGTCAAGGCCATCGAACAACTGAATCCTTCTATCTTGCACATATTTTGCATCCAAAAGTCTGCCGGGCACGTAACATCTGCTGGCCCTTTGAACTGAGACGACAATTGAATGGCTTTTAAATGCTTTGTGAACAGAGGGAGTCTTGTTCTATTCTCTAGTTTCATGCTTTTTTAAGTATCTTTCTGAAGTTTAATTCCCTTCTCTATCCTCCATAGGCAAGGAGCATCTTTCAATCTCTTGCCCAAGTGACCATTCTTCAGATGCGAGCTTTGACAGTGGGCCCCAATAGGCTTGTAACAAACAATAGCAAATGACAACCCCTGTTAAACCTATGACCCTTAGTGCCATGTCTAGAATCATACTGAAAAGCTACAATGGAAGAGGTCAAAATTATCCTTCTAATATCAAAATACTCCCTTAAATCTTTTGAAGGATTGGTACCAATTTAATTTCTTTCAAATGAATGTTTTCTTGTGCTTCCAAATACTTAAAATTAGTTTTGGAGAGGTAGGAAGAAGAAACTGAAATGATTGTATCTGATCAAAAGAAAACAAAATCTTGCAAGCAACTTTTGTGAGATGGGTGAGAAATTATTGAAACTGTAATTGACTAATTTAAACTGAATTTATAATGTCATAATGGATATAAATGCTATATTTTATCAGTTACAGACAAATTTAGGTTTACATGCTTGAGATGCAGCTTTCACTGGACAAGAACAAGTGAATCAAAGGTGAAGAGTTAAATCACAGCTGTATAAATTGTTCAGTGATAAAATAATGTAAATTTAAATTGTAGTGAAGTAATCTTTGGTTTTTTTAGGCTGTAATTACATTGGATCTGTGTCAAGGAAAGTAGTATTTTAAGAACAAAATTAGAAAAGGAAAACAGTTATTGATTGATTCACTCATGCCTTATGGGAAAACATGTCCAATTCCCATTCCAAGATTATGCCAAGGATGTGAATCCTCTGATATTCTTTTATATTTCCCAAGCAAGCCACCCAACTGTAGCAATGTAGTTTGAATAGATAAAACTAGTCTGAACCCCACTACAGGAAATCATGTCATTGTATTAAAGTACGTATCTATTTCAAGGCTGATACTTTCAGGTGATTGTAACCTGTGAGAGCGAGTGTGTTTGACAGCAAGCAGATAGTTAAATCCCTCAAACTGAAGTATATGTATTACTTATTAGGAGAGATGCTATCAGCAGTGTGGACTTTTTAATTTAGGTGCATGGATTTCATGAGTTGGGTGAAATTGGCTCTAGAGCAAGAACAGCAGTAAAGGATGATTTACAGAGAACAATCTAATCTGCAGCCATTGGCTTGGGTTTCTCTGTCATGACTTCCTTCAGAGGAGTTACAATTGACTCATTCCTTAGCAAATATTGTCAGTGTTAGACTTGCCACTTATAGCAACTAGCTTCTCCTGATCTGATTAGATTATTAAATGGCTGACATCAATGAATCCTGGAATGTAAGTGTCCTGCCCTCTGTGGCTAAGTCCAGCTGCATCCATGATATTGGTTAAAGTTTCTGCCCCAGGTAACCACAGAAAATGATTTCTCTGTAAATTCCTTCCACCCTAAATAAAACATTCAATAACTAAATCTGGCGGTTGTCTTATTGTCCAGATGTCCTTTCCTCGTTAACCCCTTTGCATTGCTGACAACTTAATTGTTGTTCATAGCTCATGTTTGCAGGGAACATTTAAATGCCCGAAATTGAATCATATTCTCAAATTAGTTAAGAAACCTAGAACTGATATGTTGCTGTAGTGATAGAGTTCTACCACCAGAAGAAGTCAAAGATGGAGTGTGCAGCATCTGGGGAATATTGCATCTTGGGAATTCTGTTTCATTCTTTTTAACATTTCATTTAAATTCAATATAATGCATTGATATCTAAGTACGGGATTGTCTTTCACTCAAATCTAAAGAATAGTAATAATACATCGTATTTTTTATTTTATAACCCCCAACCCTTCCCAGACCCTCCCCAAATAATAACCCCAAAAAGTAAAATAGATAAAGAAAGAAATAGAAAAGAAAGAAAGGAATGAATATAAAATAGAAAAGTAAGAAAAATATAAGAATACAACTGGATACTAAAATTACAATCAATTACATCAAATTTTGCTTGAGAATACTAAGCCTATATACACCAAGAAGTTGATAAGGTTTTGAGGTTAAGGGGACAATTTCATAATGTAATACCTACAGTATTTAATTATGGGCACTAAATTTTTAAGACATTATCATATTTATTTCTTAAAGTATATATGATTTTTTCAAGAGGTATACAACTACATATTTCAGCATCCCATCTATCCATTCCCGAATGCGAATCTGATTTCCATGACACTGCTATGCATTTTCTTGAAACTGCCAGTGCAATTTTCACAAATTCCCTTTGAAACATATTAAATGTTAATTTTGGCCTAATCCCAGATCTATTACCTAATAGGAAAAACATTAGATCTTGAGGAAATTTAACTTTAGTAACTCATTCTAAAAATACTGCTAAATCCATCCAAAAATGTCTCAATTTTGAACATGACCAAGTGGAATGTAAAAAAGTGCCTATCTCTTGATTACACATAAAACATTTATCTGATAAATCTGATTTCAACCTATTTAATTTCTGTGGAGTAAGATATAATTGATGCAAAAAAATTATACTGAGCCAAACTTTTATTGTGTTTATCATACTTTCATGACACAATTCAAACCAATTTTTCTCTCCAATATTTGTATTCAGATCAGTTTCCCATCTTTGTGTAGATCAGTGGTTCCCAAATCTTTTTGGGCTACTGCCCCCTTGGCTTCCAGGCCACATGCCAAGTGCCCCCCTAAAATGGTGCTGGGGGGGGTAGTGGCAGTGCGAAAGGGGGTCGTGGCAGTGCTGAGCAGGGTTCGGAGGTTAGTGGCGGTGCTGAGTGAGGTGGAGGTTAGTGGCAGTGCTGAGCAGGGTGGGGGCAGGTTGTGGTGGTGCTGAGCAGGGTTAGGGTGTTAGTGGTGGCATTGAACAGGGTGGGGGGGTTAGTTGCGGCTCTGAGTGAGTTGGGAGAGGGTTAGTGGTGGCTTTGAGTGGGGATGTGGGGATTATTGGCAGCACTGAGCAGGGTGGGGGGGTTTTGGCAGCACTGAGTGGGGTGGGGATGTTAGTGGTGGCACAGAAGAGCCTTAGTGGCAGCACTGAGAGGGGGTTGGTGGCAGCACTGAGAGGGCAGTAATGACACCAGTACAACATGGTAGCCACCAAAACCAGCTCTTGTGAGAATGCTTTGGCGCTATTTATTTTACTCACTACTGCCACCCTGAATCTGGCCAGAAAATTACTGCAGTGGCTTCTTCATTAAATTCAGCAAACTGAATAATAACAAGACGAAAGGTTCAGATTGTTCCCTTTTCTTCCTCACTGCTCCCTTTTCCCTCACTGCCCCCTTGGATCTTTCCACCACCCCACAGGAGGTGGTGCCTACTTTGGGAATCAGTAGTCTAGATCTATGAATTTCTTGTTTCTGTGTTCCCTTTTGCAATAATGAATTCATAGTTGAAGTAAATAGATTTATAACAGATCAAACTTTATATTTTGCTCCTTTCTGACAATAAAATTGTTGGACCTAATTTATCCCTCAAGAACGCCTTTCATTAATGACAAAATTTTGTATTATTTTGTATCCCATATTTCAATTGATGAAATGTCATTAAATTCCTCCTCTCTTCAAAACAATTCACTATTCTCTTAATTCCTTTACTAAACCAATTAATAAAAGGTCTATTATTCATTGAAGAGAAATAAGTCTATTTGGAATCAATGACATTCTAGTTAACTCATAATTCCTTGTTCACAATTGAACATGTACCCTATTCCATATATAAAACAAATGTTTCAATAATGGCATTGCTCAATCTCCAGTAAAAATGAAGGCCTAACATTAGCCACAGTGTCCGCGTGCGAAGACACACACACACACACACACACACACACACACACACACACACACACACACACACATACACACACACACACACACACACACACACACACACACACACACACATACACACACACACACACACACACACACACACACACATGTAGGAAACACAAAAAGATGGAGAGACATTAGATTGTAAATGATGCAGCACTAAACATGCACCAAAGCAATACCCAGCTTATGGAAAAGTTTGTAACAAGTCCAAAGGGCAGAATCACTATGCAAAGCAATGTTTTTCCAAAGGGAAACTGAAAAGAAGTAGAAGTGTTATCACTATAGAAGAAACTGCTCCCTGATCAATTTTCATGGGCATAGTGGTGCTTGAAATGAACTGTGTCAAGCAGGATAAATGGACTGTGTCATTAAATACAAATGGAATAAATATTCCTTTCAAGTTAAACACAGGAGCAAAGTTCAATTTGATCTTGGAGCATGACATCAGGGTAATGAAGATAAAGCTGTACATCCATGCAAATCCTGTACTGCTCAAAGTATACAATGGACAGAGTGTTGACCCAAAAGGTACATGTAAATGTAAGGTGAAAGTTAAAGATAAAGAGGACCATCTCAGGTTCACTGTAGTCCTAGATGCATGTTATTCACTGTTTGGTGACTAAGCATGTGAAAACTTAAACCTAATTAAAAGGGTGTATCCCATTAACAGTGACCATGCACAAAACAGCATAGAGGAAATACTGGATCAATATCCCGACATCTTCAAAGGGTTTGGAGTTCTACTATTCATCTATAAGATACAGTTAAAAGAGGACACACAGCCAGTAGTGCATGCCCTGAGGCAGGTTCCAGCACCACTAAAAGAAAAGTTTAAGCAGGAACTCAACCAAATGACATACTATATGTCATAAAAAAAAGTGGAGGAGCCACAGAATGGTTGAATTTAATGGTGTGTGTCAAAAAGAACAATGACCTGCATGTGTGTATGGACCCAAAAGCCTGAATGCCAATATAAAGAGGGAACATTATCAGATTCCAACCAGGGATGAAATTACAAGTGAGATGATCAGTGCAAAATTTTTCATAAAATTCGATGCATCCCAGGGCTTCTAACAAATAAAACTGCATGAAGACAACACAAAATACTGTACATTTAATACATCATTTGGCTGATGCTCCTGCTTGAGGATGCCTTTGGAATTTTTTCAGCCCCAGAAGTGTTCCACGGGACAATGGAACACATCACAGAAGGCATAAATGGGGTACGTGTATACATGAATGATATGATTCTATGGGGATCCACACAAAAACAACACAACGAGAGGCTCATCAAAGTGCTCCAACACATCCAGAAGTATGGATTAAAGTTAAACAGAGGAAAATGTCAGTTTGGTGGGAAGAAAATCACCTTTCTGGGAGATAAACTGTCAGAGGCAGGTGTAGCGCTAGATAATAGCAAGGTGAAAGCAATTTTACAGATGCCCAGACCCACTGATAAAAAAAGACATATTGAGTGCTGGGAATGATCTATTTCATTGGTAAATTCATATCAAATCTGTCTTCCAAAACAATGCACCTGAGGAAGCTGTTACAAGACAAATGTGAATTCAAGGAAGAATGGGGATGGCTGAAGACTATTCTAACTACAGAACCAGTATGTTTGACATTTTTTGACACATCTAGAATAAGATGGAATAGGTGCCATCTTTTCAGGCAATAGGAGAAGATTGGAGGCCAGTAGCATACACATCAAGGACCATGGCAATATCTGAATGCCATTATGCACAGATCGAGAAAGAGTGTCTAGGTCTGGTCTATGAACCAGTTACGTGTATGGTCTACCGACATTCGTGACAGAGACAGACCACAAGCCATTAATAGGAATAATCAAGAGAAATATCAGTGAAATGTCACTGAGAATCCAAAGACTGATTATGAAGCTATAACATTATGACTTTGAATTGATGTAGACACGAGGGAAATTTATAATGTTAGCTGATGCATTATCCAGGGCAACAACGCAGAGTGAAGCACATAATGAGGGTTCCACAGAGACGGATGTGAACCTCGATGTGAATTTGATCACTGAATCTCTACGTATCTGACATGAAATCCAAGCAGATCGCAGCTGAAACAAAAAAGGGCACAGTTCTACAGAAGGTCATCAAAACTTGAGAATACAACAATGGTACATAGAAATAAATAAATCTATTCCATTAGAAAAAAAATAACATAATTTAAGAAATAATATCACAATATTCAAACAAATATGGGAACCATACATGAAATACAACAGAGAAGTCCTACCATGGACCTCCACCACCTAAAATGACAGAAGGAGAAGACAATGAAATGAACTGACTCAGTATATAAAAGTAAAAGACAAAAATTTCTGTTTATTTTTATTAAGTGACGACATTGTTTAACGGGTTTAATGTATCTTATAGATTGAACTTTAAATAAATGGGAAGGGGGGTGAGGAAGGGAGGGAAGGGAGGGGGAAAAAGGGGAGAAAATGACACTATATATTCAAGAGAAAAAATGTCTGTATGTATTTTGGTCAGTATGGTTTATAGTGTGAAAAATAAAAAAATTTAAAAAATGAATCTGAATGAAGAATGACCTAAAGGTGAATGTCAGCCACACTACAACATCAGAGCTGAGCTGAGTGTTGTCAATGGGCTTCTACTCAGACAGAGTAGAATTATCATTCCTCAATCACTGAGACAAGAGATACTGAAAAGGGTGCACAAGGGATCCCTTAGAATGGAAAAATCCAAGAGGAGGGCCAGAAATGCCAGGGATAAACGCTGAGATTTTCAGTTTGGTTTCCAGCTGTGAGACCTCTTTGAAACATCATGCAAAGCAGACAAAGGAACCCATGATAATAACTGATGGACCAGCAGAACCATGGCACAAAGTTGGAACTGATCTGTTCCACATGGATGGAAAGAATTACTTGCTGGTTATTGATTATCTATCGAACTATCCACAGATTGTGCTGCTTCCTAACATGTCTGCTGCTTGTGTGATCCAATATATGAAATCGATCTTTGCAAGACAATTCCTCATATTGTCTGCAGTGACAATGGACCATGCTACGGTTGTAGAGAATTCCAGAATTTTGCAGAAGGGTATGATTTTCAACATGTGAATTCAAGTCCTCTGCATCCACAGTCAAACGGCAAAGCAGAGAAAGGAGTTCACATAGTTAAACCATTGCTCAAGAAAGCACTAGATAGTGGCTCAGATCCGTATCTAGCTCTATTGAGTTACAGAGCTTTGCCTATGAGCTTCTGATGGGACCTAGACTACACACCACATTTCCCTAATCTGCAGACCCAAACAAGAACAAAGATTTCAAATAGAATCAGAAGCATCTGCAAGGGAGACAAATGCAAATTATGACAAGTCATTGAGAAGCTTAGGGCCACTGGCACAACACGATACAGTGAGACTCAAAGATTCAAACATTTGGGACAAAATGCCATTGTTCTACAAGAATGCCAGAGATATTGCAGGAACAGATAAAAGCCTAGACACCAAGTGCTAAGCACTAAGCACCAGTGCTAGACAGTAGTGGACCAGCAGAGCTGACACAAGCACTTGTATTAGTAAGATCCACATGAGTTGTCAAAGCACCTGTCAGACTGAATCCATAAAAGAAAAAGAACTGCACACTTAAAAGTTTGTGCTTCTGATGTTCATGTTACATTTGTGTTGAACTTTAAATTGAAAAAAATACTGTATTAGTGTGTCATGTTTGTCCATCTCAAGGAAAGGGGATGTAGTGATAGAATTCTACCACCAGGAGGAGTCAGAGAATGAGTGTGTAGCATCCAGGGAATGTTGCATCTTGGGAATGCTGTTGCATCTTGGGTAAGTTGAAGATGGATGCCTCCACGTGAGGTCTGGCATGTGTATGCTCTGTCCTTCATGTTGTTTGCTTTGTTAATAAATCTAGTTGTTTTAAAAAGAACCCAAGTATCTTCATTGTAATATAAGAAACATCACACTCTCTAGTCAAACTCCCCCCCAAAAGAAATCAGTTTATTTTCCCACTTCCCACTGTGGCCTCAAAGAGTTGGAAAATTCAACTATCCTGTAAAAAAAATCACAGCTTTCTGCTTCCTGGTTTATAGGTGAATATTTTCATCCAGTAGAGGGCAGTAACATATCATTTTTTTTGCCCCCGACAATGAAACACCAAGAGTTTAATGTGACCACTTCAACAGAGGTTTTAGAATCTGAAACCTTTATTTCTACCCTACTATTTTACTAAATCAAAGATAGAGAAGTTGGAAGGGAATTAGTATATTCAAAATAAAAATAGATTTAATAGGATTTTTTAAAGTAATTTTAATATTGAAATAACTATGAACTGCATCATTATATAGATTTGAACGAGCAATTTACTGATGATAACAAATTAGGACAACTTTTGCACAGGATAGATATGATCAAACACTTCATTGTTCTGCAGCAACATCTGTACTAGAATACCTTTTTTATTTCATTGTTAACTGCATTGAGATTTACAGACTTGTGACTTGTGGAAATGAAGGCTTGTGCCCTTCTTGAAGAAGGACTCAGTTCTGAAATGTTGGTTACATACCTCTATCTCCTATTCCTCCACCATGCCTTGTGTTTTCACTGTTGTAGTAAGATGCTTTATTCAATGGTAATTAGGATTGAGTTATAAGTGCTGGCTTTTGGGTGTTCCCTGCATCCCGTTAAATTAGTTGAAAATATATAATGAGAAAGGGGCCTCGTCATTCTGAGTCACGCACTGATAATTTCTTATTCATTTGCCCTTTCTCACTGATGCCCATCAGTTTAGTGCCTGCAGAGGGAATGATTTAGATTTTTTAGATTTAGATTAGATTTCAGATTTATTGTCAGAGTGCAGACATATAAAATAGAGCCCTAAGATTCTTTTTTCCTGCAGGTGAGGCAGAATTATCACATTGGCAGTTCAAAAAAAGAACTGACTCAATGTACACATGTAAGCAAACTGACTGTACAATACACAAAGAGAAAAAAAAAGCAATAAAGTCCTTAAGTAAGTTTGATGGTGGAGGGGTAGCAGCTATTCCTGAATATGATGGTATGAGACTTGTGGCACCTCTTTCCTGATGGTAGCAGTGAGAACAGAGCGTGCACTGAATGGTGTTGTTCCATGATGATTGCTGCTGCTCTCCAACAGCAGCATTCCCCATAAATGTTCTCGATCGTAGGGAGGGTTTGGCTGTGATGTCCTGGGCTGTGTCCACTACCTTTTGTGGGGCTTTATGCTTCAGAGTATTGGTGTCCAGACTGTGATGCAGCCAGTCAGCACACTTTCCACCACACCTCTGTAGAAATTTGCTAGGGGTTCCAATGTCATAGCAAACCTTCACAAACTCCTGAGGAAGTAGATGCCATTTGTGCATTGGGTACAGGAAAGATTCTCTGAGATAGTGACTCTCGAGAATATTAATGGGCATCACTCATGCCACATAGAACAGAAACAAGCCTAACTTTGTTGAAACATAAATCAAAGTCAATGAAGATATGATTCCCTGTGCACTTGCGCTACCAGGGTTTTCTCAAATTGCCCATTGGAAAATTGAGCACAAAGGCACATTATCATGTTTATTCTCATTACCTGCAAAACTTATTTAAACCCAGATTGGCTGATGGAAGCTCTATGAGTGTTAAGTAACTGATTAGTGTTTTGCATGTTGAGAGAGCCCACAATTGGCTGATGGAAGCTCTCTGAGTGTTAAGTAACTGATTAGTGTTTTGCATGTTGAGAGAGCCCACAATTGGCTGATGGAAGCTCTCTGAGTGTTAAGTAACTGATTGGTGTTTTGCATGTTGAGAGAGCCCACAATTGGCTGATGGAAGCTCTCTGAGTGTTAAATAACTGATTGGTGTTTTGCATGTTGAGAGAGCCCACAATTGGCTGATGGAAGCTCTCTGAGTGTTAAGTAACTGATTAGTGTTTTGCATGTTGAGAGAGCCCACAATTGGCTGATGGAAGCTCTCTGAGTGTAAGTAACTGATTGGTGTTTTGCATGTTGAGAGAGCCCACAATTGGCTGATGGAAGCTCTCTGAGTGTTAAGTAACTGATTGGTGTTTTGCATGTTGAGAGAGCCCACAATGGTACAGGGTGAGCAACCAGATGCCAGCCTGACAGTACAAACCAGGTGATAGAGACATTTTGGCACTGGAAGAGAGAACACCCTGGATCAGATGTATACCAACAGACCTGGTATGTACAAGGCTTCCCCTTTCCCCCCATCTTGGATACTCAGATTACATATCTGTCCTACTAACTCTGGCATACAGACATCTGACAAAACATACTAAGCCAGTACACAGGAGATCAGGACAAGGCTCTGTGGAGTGGAGTGAGGGAAGGTGAGGGTTGGGCTACAGCAGGGCTACAGGACTGCTTAGAGAGCATTGACTGGAGTTGTTTCAGTGAGGCAGCCACCTACAATGGTCATGTAAACATTGAGGAGTAAATGAGCTCAGTGACTGGCTACATCAGCAAGTGTATTGAGGATGCAACCGAGATCAAATACTTCACAACCAGGGCTAACTAGAAACCATGGTTAGATGCAGAGGTCTGAGTACTTCTCAGAGCTTGTGATGCTGCCTTCAGGACAGGAGACAAGATGGCACTAAGACCAGCCAGAGCTGAACTCTCCCATGCAATCTGGAGGCAAAGCATGTGTATGCACAAGGATCCATAGGTACCTGTGTGACACCAGCACATAAGAAGCATGTGGCAAAAGATCAAATCTATAAAAGACCACAAGATAACCTTATGAGTGAAAGACAATGACGTCTCCCTTCCTGTCAGACTAAACATCTTCTAGGCATGATTCGATGAGAAGAACAGGTTGGCACTAATGAAAACTCCATGTCCCCAATGAAATGGCCCCCAGCATAGCTGCGACCCAGGTGAGGAGAACCCTATCCAAGGTGAACCCACACAAGACACAGGGACCAGATAACATACCAGGTACTGAAAGATTGTGCAGACCAACTGAAGGAAGTCCTTGTAGATATCTTTAACTCATTACTGCAGCAGTTCATTGTTCCTGTGGGTTTCAAGAAGGCGACCTTCATACCTGTACTAAACATGATGACAGGCCTCAATGACTACTGCCTCATTGCATTGACCTCCACCATTATAAAATGCTTTGAGCATCTGATGATGGAACGTATCAAAGCAACACTCCCAGAGACACTGGACCCATTTCACTTCACCTACAGACAGAACTAACTATTCCACAGATGATGCTTTAGCTTTGTCTCTCCATTCTATCCTGTCTCAACTGGAGAACAACACCTCATACGCCAGGCTTCAGCTTGCCATTTAATACGATCATTCTCCAGAGGTGGGGGGGGGGGGGGAGGAAGCTGTCCTCACTGGGACTCAATACCCCTCTCTGAAACTGGATTTTGGACTTCCGAATGGAAGGACTACAGTCTCTCTGGGTTAGCAGCAAAACATCAAGCACATTTTCCCCATGCACTTTCTTTAAAGGTGGATGGATTTGATTGATGTGTAAGATGAGGAGTCTGTTCTGTGAGAAGAGGCTGAGTAATCACTGGAGAATGAGATGATTTAATCAATAGAGATGATTCTGAAAGAGATCGCCAGGGTAGAGACTTTGATCTGTTTCCTCCCCCTAAGGACTAGGAAACAATGATTTTGGATAAGATCAAGAATTAAGATGAAGGTTTGATTTTTTTCTGTAGTCAATTAGAAGTCTTTGGACTCCCTATCAATGAGGGAGATTCAGTTGTTAAGTACTATATATTAAGCTTAGTTTCAAAATGCTGTCTCATCGAGAAGTTTAAAAATAATCCTCTCAAACATAAACCTAAATCTTCATTGCCAGAACCACACAGCACTTGTTCAGGAAGATGGCGCATGAAGACGTGCTTTCTATTGATCTCGCACCGAGTGGAAATGTTCTTTTTAATCATATTTATTTTTATAGTTATTCTGTTTTCAAATTTTACTGCTCCATAACACAGTTCCTGGGTGTGTTCATACTCATTAGCACAACTATGCACAACCTCTGGTATCTCCTTAGATAGTATCATCCTTCAATAAAATCATCAGCTGGAAAGTAATTGCTTTCTGATTCAAATGGGTGTCCCTAACTACAGCTGAGCTGAGCTGACTGACTCACTCTGCAACATGATCAGATAGTGACTGAGGAGGGAAAAAACAGCTGATAAACCTATTTAACAGTTCATTAAGTGGAATTGAACCTGATTCTTTATCTATTTAATTGGAAGAAACAAGTCAAAATTTTATTGTCTATAAAGGAAAGGAGAGGATAGAATGAGCTGGCCCAAGGGTAGGACATCACTACACATCTCCAGGTGTTGGGGGGAAAAATCAGTTATTTCGGAGAACTATGTAAAGTGTGTGGGGGGTGGGGACGATGGCCTGCGAATTAAAATGCTGAGTCAGATTCACCCCTAAAAGCCTCCACAAGTAATGTGACTAAAAACCAATCAATAGATTTTGCTTGTCCTCTGTCTGGCCCCTCTCTGAAATATGGTCTCAATTTTAGCTACTGCTCACTCCTGCCAGATATGGAGATTGGTGAGATAGGGAAAATAAGAAATGAGGGGGGAGTTGGGGGGTGGGGGAGGAGAACTGGTAAAATCAAATA
This sequence comes from Narcine bancroftii, assembly GCF_036971445.1. Taxonomy (NCBI): domain Eukaryota; kingdom Metazoa; phylum Chordata; class Chondrichthyes; order Torpediniformes; family Narcinidae; genus Narcine; species Narcine bancroftii. The sequence goes on from NC_091472.1 coordinate 66,705,211, forward strand.
GACTCCTTTTCCAGCTATAATTTTAAATTGCACAGAAAGGTGACAGGCCAGTGAGGTCCTCTTTAAATATGTAAATTATGTTGTGATGATGTCATTAGGACCTGCTCATTATATTTTGAGGCCTGAGGGAGGCAGTTGCTTTGTTTCCTGCTTAAGCTAAAACCAACTGTGGACTGAAACCAATCAGGACTGAACGAGGTAATTTTTCAAATTTTGCTTTTGTTCATTTGTGGGTTCAGAAGAATCCTCCAGCATAAAAAAGGAAGCTAGTTGCTCCTAACAGGAAGCTCTCTCCTGCACTTTCTGATAAATTTTCCTTGAGGTGTGTTGGTGGGGTTCTTGTTTTTTGTGTTCCTGTTCAACCACCAGTATGGCAGGTCTGGCAGAGATCCTGTTGTGGCCAAGGAGCTAGGCTCTCTCTAGAACGGGGATTCTCAACCTTTTTCTTTCCACTCACATACCACTTTAAGTATTCCCTATGCCACCGGTGCTCTGTAATTAGTAAGCGATTGCTTATGGTGGTATGTGGGTGGAAAGAAAAAGGTTGAAAACCACTCTTTTAATCATACTTAATTGATTGGTTATGCACACGGTTTCATAACTCCAAAGGAAATGGGCCAATGACAATTTTTCTCAAGCAAAATATTTCAGTAACAATTGGGTCTAGAGTAGTGATTCTCAACCTTCCCTTCACGCTCACATAACACCTTAAACAATCCCTTTCTTTTCACAGAGCCCAATGGCATAGGGATTACTTAAAGTGGTATGTGTATGGAAAGGAAAAGGTTGAGAACCACTGCTCTAGAACATGACACTCCCCTATTCCAAGTATCATGCACTACCTAACAAACGTTAAAATCAGTGGACTGTATCCCATTTAGATGTAAATGTCAGATGTGACACAACAGGATTCCTATCTTTCATGCTAGATAAAAGATTCACTTGAAACCCCCCTCCCCCCCATAATTTTTATGACTAGGATTTGATATTTTTCAGCATAATGCCAGATATAATGCAGTTGATGCCAATTATGTCTAAGAGCATTTTGATTAAATAATCTTTACTTGAGAATCCAACAATTTTTAGGGGTGATATACCAGTGTAGTACTAAAGATACACTGAGACTACGTCTGCCCACTTAAATGAATGAAAATATAGCATGAGGCATCTATGAAGAAGAGTAAGGAAATTATTCCCAATGAGCTGGTGAACATTCATCCATTAGTCAACATCACCGAAGCAGATTATTTGTCCATTATCACAGTGTTTGTTCAGGGACGGGCTATTTGTGAAGTGGCTTCTGATTTTGTCATTGCAGCAGTGATCATACTTTAATATATTCCTTGGTTGTAAAGCTCTTTGGGATATTGTTAAAGTGATGTAAATGGTCCCACATAAATAAAAGTTCTTATTGATAAGAGAATAAAGCAAACCTTTGAATAACAGTGGACATACAAAGTGGTGATAGTATTTGTATAAGGGCATCAATCATCCCAATACCCAAGAAGAGTAGAGTGAGCTGCTTCAATGACTATCACGCAATAGCATTAACTTCTGATCGTGGCCAGAATTAGCATGTATCTAAGCAAAGATCTGGACCCACTGCAATTTGTCCCTTGTCACAATCGCTCTACAGCAGATGTAATATCACTCCACTCTGCTCTGGATCACTTCAACAACAGCAGCTCATACATATGGCTGCTCTTCATGAACTACAGCTTAGCCTTCAAAACCATTATACCTTCAGTGCTAGTTAAGAAGCTACAAACTCTGGGCCTCTGTACCCCACTCTGCAACTGGATCCTTGACTTTCTCATTGGAAGCCCACAGTCAGTACGAATTGGAAGCAACGACTTCTCCTCAATGATCATCAACACTGGTGTACCCCAAGGATGCGTGCTTATCCCACTGCTTTACTTTGTTACCTATTGGGCATATGATGCAATCACATTATCAGGTCATGCACCTTTGAAATTAGTATTGAAGTTCCATGACACTATATCCAATTCCTCACAGTGGAGATTTAATGCAACATTTATTGCAGGATCTGAAGTTTGTAAATTTTATTAAAGAACAAATCTCACAATTTTTCAAATTACAGAGGGAATGTCAAGTTTGATTATTTGGGACATGATGAAATCTTTTCTTAGAGGACAAGTAAGTTCATAATCAGCAGGTTTGAGAAAGGAAACCAGAACTTGTGTTAATTACTAACAGAATTAAAGAAATAGATAATGTTTGTTCAGTGACTCCTAATGAGGATCTTTATAAAGAAAGGATAGAACTTCAGATGCAGCATGACTTGCTGTTGACCTACCCTATTGAGAATCAACTTCTTAAATCTAACCACCAATTTTATATACACAGAAATAAATCAGGTAATTTGTTGGCTGGTCAACTAAAAGCAGGTATGGCTAGAAGACAATTTTTGAAAATAATAAAGTTGATGGAAATGTAACTTTAGATTATCATGAAATTAATAAAACATTTTTAGTTTTTATTCTAATTTATATAAATGTGACTTTCCAGATAATAATACTGTTATAAATCAATTTTTACAAAAATTGAACTTGCCAAAAATCTCTATTCAATGTTTGAATTTATTGGATGCACTTATTAAGCAAGATGAAAAACAAAGGACAATATCTTCCCTTCAGACAGGAAAGGCATGAGGACTGGATGGGTATTCAGTGGTGTTTTTTTTTAAAGTCTTTGATGATATGCTATCCTTTAATTTAAGTAAAGTTTTCACTGACTCTATATACTCTGGGATTTCACCTAAAACATTTTATGAGACATTTATTTCATTAATTCGTAAAAGAGAGAAAGACTTAACTGATTGTGCCTCTTACAGGCCGATATCATTATTAAATTTAGATCCTAAAATCCTTTCTAAAATTTTAGCTAACAGGCTTGAAAATATTCTACCTAAAGTTATAGCTAAGGATCAAACTATGTTCATTAAGAATATGTAATCTCATTTTAATATTCAAATATTATTTAAGATTACAAGAACTAAACAGGGGTATTATGAGTTCAACAAACGATCACATAAAGTACTTGCATGGCAATTAAAGCAGAACAGGTTTCAAGGATGATTAAGTGTAATTAAAAATGACTCAAATGCTATTAGTTACAAAGCTCAAGAAATAAATGAATCATTTAAGAGTTTTTATTTTAAATTATATAGGTCAGAGTCTTTAAAAGATGATAATAAAATAGATAGATATTTATCTCAGTTAAATTTACCTAGACTGAGTATGGAAGAACAAACAGAATTGAGTGCCCATTTTACACAGATAGAGATGAAGGAGCCTTTGTAAAAAAAAGAAAGACAATCGGATAACAAATGGCTAGATTAATTAGTATTACATATTTAGCACAAAAGAAAGAACAAATGTAAGTGTTGCAATGGCTTTAGATACAGAAAAGGCATTTGACAAATTGGAGTGGGCCTTTTTGTTGAAGGTGTTGGATAAATTTGGATTTGGTCAAACATTTATAAATTAGATTAAGACATTATATAATAATCCCAATGCTAAGGAGGTGACTAGTGGTCAAATATCCATTCCATTCCAACTGAAGAGATCCAATAGACAAGGATGTCCCTTATCTCCATCTTTGTTTATATTAGCTATGGAGTCATGTACAGAGACAATTAGGAATGATTTGGAAATTGAAGGATTAAGGGTTGTTTAAAACAAAAGCATAACATTATTTTATTTGCAGATGATGTTGTAATATATTTTACAGAACCTGAGACTTCCTTGCAAAAATTACATTTTTATTTGGAAGATTATGTTAAGATTTTTGGTTCTAAATTAAATTGGGACAAACATGAAATTATTCCCCTAACGCAAGGTGATTCTAGACATTGTCAAGGAAATATTCAATTATATTCCCAAGAATGCAATACCTTTTTTCAAACCTTGCCTATATTATTACCTCAAAAGTTTTTTCAAGAATTAAATAAATATGTAAAGAAATTTCTTTGGAAAAGTAAAATCCCAAGAGTTTCCATTGAGAGATGAATGTGGAAATATGAATTGGGAGTCCTACAGCTTCCTAACTTTAAGAATTATTATCAAGCAGCTCAAATGAGATTGCTCACTTCTTTTGAAGGAGTAGAAAAATTGACATGGATTAAAATAGAATTGGATAAAATATGAGCGAGAACAGCAGAGGAATTTATGTACAAATAGGTTGGTGTGTTGCCTCCCAGCTGCAAGGGTCAGGGATGTCTTGGGGCAGCTGCAGGGGATCCTGAAAAGGGAGGGTGAACAGCCAGCTATCGTGGTCCAACAATATAGGAAGAAAGAGGGATGAAGTCTTAGAAGCTGAACTTAGGGAGCTAGGAGATAAGTTAAGGAGTAGGACCTCAGAAATAATAATTTCAGGATTATTACAGGTGCCATAAGATAGTCAGAGTAGAAATAGCAGGATAGTTAGAATGAATATGTGGCTTGAACAGTTTTGCAGGAAGGAGGGTTTCAGTTTCCTGAGGCATTAACACTGGTTCTGGGGCAGATGGGACCAGTACAAACTGAACTGTCTACATCTGGGCAGAGCCAGGATCAATGTCCTAGGGAGATTGTTTGCTAGTGCCGTTGGGTAAGGTTTAAACTAATGGGGCAGGAACCTACAAAGAAAGAATGAGGAAGGTGGTACAGAGACCAAAGATAGAATTAGGAAAGAGAAAAAGGAAAATAGAGGGCAGAAAAGTCAAAAACAAAGGAGGTAAATTAGCACAAAATATAAAAACATAGCAAAAAAATAAGTTTATGAAATAGAAGAGGGTGGCTAGAGTCCACATAGGTCCCTTGGAAGATGAGAAAGGGAGATTGATATTGAGTAAAGAGGAAATGGCCAAGGTATTGAACAAATATTTTGTCAGTCTTCAGAGTGGAAGAAACATCCAATATGCCAAAGCGTGGTGATAGGGATGCGAAGGGAGATGAGGGCCTCAATAAAATAATTGCTACATAAGAGATAGTGATGAGCAAACTAATGGACTGAAAATGAATAAATCCCCTGGTCCTGATTGGATACATTGCAGAAAGAAATGAGAGGAGCTATAGTCTATGCATTGGTAGTCTGGATTCTGGGCAGGTCCTGGCAGTTTGGAAGACAGCAAATGTCACATCCCTTTTTAAAAAGGGATGTAGGCAGAAGACGGATAACTATCGGCCAGTTAGTTTAACATCTGTAGTCGGGAAAATACTTGAAGTTGTCATTATGGATGAAATAGTGAGACATTTAGAATAAAGGGGTTCCATCAGAGAGACACAGCATGGATTCAGAAAGGGCAGGTCTTGTTTGACAAACTTGCTGGAGTTCTTTGAGGATATAATGGGTGTGGTAGATAGAGGGGAACAGGTTGATGTTGTATATTTGGATTTTCAGAAGTCATTTGGTAAGGTTCTGCACAAGAGACTTATCAATAAGATACAGATTAATGGAATTGGAGGAGGTATATTGGGATGGATTGAGGATTGATTAACTGACTGAAGACAGAGTCAGAATAAATGGGTGTTTTTCTGATTGGCAGACAATGATAGGTGGGGTGCCACAGGGGTCGGTGCTGGGCCCATAGCTGTTCACCTTTCACATTGATGATTTTGAAGAGGGGACAGAATGTAGTGTAGCCAAGTTTGTGGATGAAACTAAATTGAGTGGAAAGCATATTATACACAGGATGTGGAGAGGCTGCAGAAGGATATAGTCAAGCTAGGTGAGTGGGCAAAGGTCTGGCAGATGGAGTACAATATTAGTAAATGTGAGATCATCCACTTTGGTAGGAAAAATAGAAGAGCAGTTTATTATTTAAATGGTGAAAAACTGCAGCATGCTGTAGTGCAGAAGGACTTGGGCGTGCTTGTGCATGAATCGAAAAAGAGGGGTTGCAGGTACAACAGGTTATTAAGGAAGCAAATGGAATGTTGGCCTTCATCACTAGAGGAATTAAATTCAAGAACAGGGAGGTCATGCTGCAACTGTACAATGTACTGGTGAGGCTGCACCTGGAGTACTGTGTGCAGTTCTGGACTCCATTCTTGAGGAAGGATATACTGGCCTTGTAGGCAGTCCATGAAAGGTTCACCAGGTTGATCCCGGAGATGAGGGAGTTGAATTACGAGGAGAGATTAAATCATCTGGAATTATACTCACTTGGATTCAGAAGAATGAGAGGAGATCTTATAAAAACATAAAATTATAAAAGAGATAAATAAGATAGAAGCAGTAAAATTATTTTCACCAGTAGGTGAGACCAGAATTAGGGGACACAGCCTCAAGATTCAGGGGAGATATAAGACGGAGATGAGGAAAAACTGTTTTCCCAGAGAATAGTGAACCTATGGAATTCTCTACCCAGGGAAGCAGTTGAGGCTACTTCATTAAAGATATTTAAAGTTCAGTTAGATAGATTTTACATAAAAAAGGAATTAAGGGATATGAGAAAAAGGAAGGTAGGTGGAGTTGAGTCAATGATCAGATCAGTGAAGCAGACTCAATGGGCCAGATGGTCTACTCCTGCTCCTATTTCTTATGTTCTAATCATTGGTGTTAAAGAAACATCATTGTTGAAACACTTGATTACTGTTTGGAATAAGATAAATGATGAAATTGGAACAAAAGGGAGTATATCATCCAGGATGCCTCTAATTCAAAGCTATCTTGTACCTTTTTCAAAGGATAATCAATTTTTCAATACTTGGTTCTGTAAAGGCATTTAAAATATTGAAGATTATTGTGAACAAGGCAAATTGATGTCATTTGAACAACTAAGGAATAAATATGGAATAACTAATAATACTTTTATTTATTTTCAATTTGGAGGATATTTGAGGGAAAAGTTAGGTCCAGTGATGCTGTTACCTTGTAGTGAGGTGGAAACTCTTATTAGGAGGGGAATACTAAGTAATTTACTTCTGCAATGTATCTTTTATTACAAACAGAAGTTCATAAATCTAGACAGAGGTGGGAGCTGGATTTGAATATTACAATTGATGAGCCAAGATGGTCAGATCTCCGTCAGAATTGTATGACAAATACTATTATCAGCACATTTATAAGGGAAAATACAACAAGCGGAATATAAAAGTAGGGTGATTTCAGATCATTCTCTATTATATTTTACATTTGAAATTTCTGAGAAAATTCAAATAGCTTATCATTGGAGATTTAATACAATGTTGTTTAAAAAATATGGAATTTATTGATTTTTTTAATTAATTTTTTGAAAGAAAATTCTAAATCTGTTCAAAGTAAGTTTGTATTATGGGATGCTATGAAAGCCTATTTGAGAGGACAAATAATTAGTTATACTTCTAAAATAAAAAAAGAATCGATTAAATCAGAGTCTTGAATTAGAGAGACAGATCCATGAGTTAGAAAAGGAATTTCAGAAAGATGCGACAGAAGATCAGAAAATAGAATTATATAGGCTGAAATTGAAATATAATACCTTGCAATCTTATCAATTTGAATGTGTGATTAATAGGACTAAACAATGGTATTACGAATGGGTAGAGAAGTCACACAAAGTATTGGCGTGGCAATTAAAGAAAGAACAGATATCGAGGACTATTAATGCTGTTAGACGGAATTCTCTTATTGCTTATAAACCTCGTGAGATTAATGATGAATTTTATTCATTTTATAAAAAGTTATATACATCTGAAGGAAAACAGGAAACTGGATCGATTGATTTTTTTTTGTCACATTTGAATTTACCGATTTTAGAGGATGGAGATATACAGGAGTTAGAAGAACCATTTACTGATTCAGAAATTAAAATGGCTATGCTGGAAATGCCAAATGGTAAATCGCCTGGTGATGATGGATTTTCAGTTGAATTTTATAAAATTTTTAATGATGATTTATCTACAGTGTTTGGGGATGTATTACGTCAAGTTGGAGAACACTATGATTTACCTGAGTCTTGTTCTAGTGCTTTAATTACAGTAATTCCTAAAAAAGATAGAGATCCTTTGAAAGTATCTTCATATAGACCAATTTTGTTGTTAAATGTAAATTATAAAATAATAGCTAAAGTATTAGCAAATAGATTGGCTAAATTTTTACCAAAGTTGATTCATATTGAACAAACAGGTTTTATATAGAATAGATATGCTTCAGATAATATTTTGTGAGTGATTGGTTTGATCAATAGATTTTGACAATCTTTAGATCATCTGATGGTGATATCCTTAGATGCAAAAAAAGCATTTGATAGAGTTAAATGGAATTTTTGTTTAAAGTTTTGGAGAAATTTAAGTTTGGTCCTTTTATTGGTTGGATTAATGCTCTATATAGTAAACTGGTAGCTAGAGTATTGATGAATGGTTTGATTTCGGAATCTTTTAAGTTAACTTGATCAACTCGTCAAGGTTGTCCTTTATCACCAGCTTTGTTTGCGTTAGTGATTGAACCTTTAGCACAGTTGATAAGACAAAATACACAGATACAAGGTATGAAAGTTTTAGATGAGGAATATAAAATTAATTTATTTGCTGATGACGTATTGGTGTATTTTACAAATCCAGCTCAGTCACTTTTGCATTTAAAGGAATGTTTAATATAATATGGATGTCTTTCTGGATACAAAGTTAATTTGGAAAAAAGTGAAATATTACCAGTAAGTGAAGGAGATTATTCAGTTTATAAGAATATTATTAATTTGAAGTGGACTGATCGAATTAAATGTATGGGTATAATTTTGAATGTTAATTATCAATCTTTATATAAATTAAATTATGCTCTGTTAATGAAAATAATTAAAACTGATTTGATTAAATGGAAAGATTTACCTATTAATTTAATGGGAAGGATAAATACAATTGAGATGAATATCTTTCCACGTATACCATATTAAAATGGTTAGGGAATTTTTATGGAGGGGTAAATTTTCGAGAGTAGCTTTGAACAAATTAACTTGGAAATATGAGTTAGGGGGATTACATTTACCACATTTTCAAAATTATTATGAGGCAGCCCAACTTAAATTTATTAATTCATTGATGGATTTGGTATGGCTTCCTAGTTGGGCTAAAATTGAGATGGCAAGTATTTCTGAATTTGAAATACATCAATTTTTGTTTAGGTGGAATATGAATTTGTTACAACAATATAATTTGCCTATACTAAAACATTTAATGAAGTTATGGATAAAGAAAAATAAAATGATAGGTTCTAGGGGTAAATTATTGGCGTTGACTCCATTGTATAATAATCAACTTATTTCTTTTTCAATACATAATCAAAGTTTATTGCATTGGAGATTTAAAGGTGTGAAAAATTTAGGAGATTGTTTTAAAGAGGGTAATTTTTTATCTTTTAATCAGATGAGGGAAGATTTTGGTATTGATAAGAATTCTTTATTTCTTTATTATCAAATTCGATCTTTGGTAAAATGTATGTTTGGTAGAGATATGATTTTACCTAAAATGACTAAATTTGAGACTTCTCTTATGAAGGTATCAGAGAAGGGTTATTTCATTTATGTATCAAATATTACAGGATGGTATGGATAAAAAGTGTTGGGATAGATCTAAAATTAAATGGGAAGCCGATATTGGTTTTACTTTTTCTGAAGAGGATTGGTTAGATATTTGTTATGATAGTGCCACTAGATTAATAAATGAATGTTATGCAATGGTTAATTAAAATTTTTACATCAATTATATTTGACACCTGAAAAATTAAAGATGTATGGTTTTAATGAATCAGATTTGTGTTTTAGATGTGGTGGTACGGTTGGAACTTTTTTTCATGCTGCTTGGTTATGTATACATATACAATCTTTTTGGAAGAAAATTCAATTATTTTTAGAATATCTGTATAAGTTTAAAATAGTTTTAGATCCAACAGTATTTTTATTGGGTAGTTTGCAACCTCTTAAAGGCTTGGGATTAAATAAGTTTCCATTTGCTTTTGTATATTTAGCTTTATCCATAGCGAAAAAATGTATTGCTAGTACGTGGAAAGATACAAATATGATTGATATTAATAGATGGCATAATTAGATAAAATATTGCTTAATAATGGAAAAAATACATGTTTTGCATAATAATTATATTTTTTTAATTAATAAGTGGCTGTTGTAGTCAGAATATTTACATTACAATTTATATTGATTAGATTTTAATATGTGTATTTAACTTTTTTTAAATATTTTTCTTTTTTTATGGCTCTCCTTAGGAGAGTTGGCTGAAGTGGGGGGGGGTCTTTTCTTTTTTTTCTCTTTTTTATATATTAAAAAAAATGTTCATGTTCATGTTTAATTGCTGTATATGTCATATTATTTGTTTTTTAAATGATTAAATAAAGTATTTTTAAAAAAAAACAAATGCTATTAATGTAAGGTATAAATTAGTTCAATATAATTTTTACATCTGGTATATTTGACACCACAAAAATTGAAGAGAATGAAATCTTATTTATCAGCTCAATGTTTTGGATATGGTGAAGAGAGAGGAACGTTCTTGCATTCAACCTGATCATGTCCCAAGGTAAAGCCTTTTTGGGTGGGCTTAGGGAATTTTTTTAGAACAGGTTACAGGCATTGTATTTCCACAAAACCCAGATTTATTTCTATTGGGAAATATGGAAGGAACAATATACCAAATGAAATTTATTAAAATAGCATTAGCAGTGGCAAGGAAGTATATTGCAGTGACCTAGAAATCAGATTCCCATTTGGGTATGGGAAGATGGAATGAAGAAATTCAAAGCTGCATCCCCTTGGAGAAAATTTACATAAAATTTGAGAAATAAATATGGTATATTTTTGCAAATTTGGACCCTGTATATGAAAATTTTAGGTACAAATATGTAGTGTTCTTCCAGCTTCTTGAGACCTGTGTTAACCTTCTTCCCTAAATTGATCATATCAACTTTGCTGGAGTCCTGTGTGTTGGAAAGTGATCCTTTGAACATATATATATTTATATATATATTTATATATATATATATTTATATTTATATATATATATATTTTTATATATATATATATATATTTATATATATATATATTTATATATATATATATTTATTTATTTATATATATATATTTATATATATATATTTATATATATATATATTTATATATTTATATATATATATATATATATTTATATATATTTATTTATATATATATATATTTATATATATATATATTTATATTTACATATTTATATATATTTATATATATATATATATATTTATATATATATATATATATATATATTTATATATATATATATATATATATTTATATATATATATATATATATTTATATATTTATATATATATATATTTATATATATATATTTATATATATATTTATATATATATATATTTATATATATATATATTTATATATATATATTTATATATATATATATTTATATATATATTTATATATATATATATATATATTTATATATATATATTTATATATATATATTTATATATATATATATTTATATATTTATATATATATATATTTATATATATATATATTTATATATATATATTTATATATATATTTATATATATATATATTTATATATATATATTTATATATATATTTATATATATATATTTATATATATATATTTATATATATATATATATTTATATATATTTATATATATATATATTTATATATATATATATATTTACATATTTATATATATTTATATATATATATATAGGAGTTGGGAGGTTTAGGGAGGGAGGGGATGATTGAAACTCTCTTAAATTTTTAAATTTAAATTGTTATTGTTTTATATAATTGTTTATTAATTAAATGTATGGAATTTTTTAAAAATAAAATATTTTTAAAAATATTATTTAATTTTACTCTTCATCTAAAAAATCTGTATGTGTGTATCCCTTCATGCTGAAAAAGCTTTCAATAGAGTGGAATGGCCCAATTTATTTGAGATCTTAAAATGATTTTGGTCTGGGATTTATTTTTGTATTAAAATGATTTATCAAGCTCCAATGGCTGTGGTCATTATTAATAATCAAAAGTCTCTATTTTAGGCTGTATAGGGTCACTCAGTGGAATTGCTCTCTTAGTCCTTTGTTATTTAATTTGGCCTTGGAGCCTTTAGCTATTGCCCTTCGAGACTCCAATGACATTTAAGGTATCCAGAGGGGTGATATGATAACTGAAGTTTCATTATATGCAGATAATTTATTAGTTTATATTTCTGATCATAAGAAATCTATTCTTTTTATGGTTTCCTACTTTCTGAATTCTGTAGTTCTTCAGGATATAAATTAAAACTTTGAGTGAATTCTTTTCCTATTAATAATCAGGAGTATCTATATGATCAAATACCCTTTAAAGATGTTAACAATCAATTTACTTATTTGGGTATTAAAATTATGAGAAATTTTAAGGATCTGTATAAATATAATTATCTCCCCGATAGAATATACAAAACAAATACTTTCCAAAGGCGCTATTATTAGTTGATCATATTAATGCAATTAAAATGATAATTTTACCAAAGTTTATATACTTTTCAAGCAGCACCTTCCTTCATTCCTTAAATATTTTTTTACAAGGTAGACTCTAAGATATCTTCTTACATTTGGAATAATAAGAACCTTATATTGAACAATTCTTTATTGCAGAAACAAGAAAGGTGGAGGAACGGTTCTCCCTAATTTTAAATTTTATTATTGGGCTATTAATATCCAATATTGTTACCTTTTGGATTTATTATTCAGATATACATGAATGTACTTTATGGGTAGATTTGGAGAGAAATTCAGTTGCAGATACTCGTTGCCCTCATTGCTGGGAGCTCCTCTACCCTTTGAATTATCCAAAATGAATAAACATGATCTTAACCCAGTTCTTAAGCATACAATATGGATTTGGTGCCAGTTTCATAAATTTTTTTGAGTTTAATAATTTTGTTTTATATAGTAAAATACATTTTAATTTATTTTAAAACCATCATTGTGTGATCAGGCTTTTTCAATATGGAAAACTAAAGGAGTAATAATCTTTTCAGACCTATTTGCAGTAGACCGCTTAATTCTTTCAATCAGTTAGCAGAAAAATATGATTTGACCAAGGCACAACTTTTTAAGTATTTGCAAATTTAGGACTTTCTGCATACTTTACTTCCAAACTATCATTCTGTTTACATCTAACATGATAGACACCCATTTTCAGATGTATCCACTTCAAAAAGCATTAATAGCTACAATGTTGTTGTTTCGATGCTGTCGGCCTCTGCCATCATCGAAGTACTTGAGATGGCAGAGGCTGACAGCATCTAATCCACGCTGCTGAAGATCCAACTGCGCTGGGTAGGTCACGTCTCCAGAATGGAGGACCATCGCCTTCCCAAGATCGTGTTATATGGCGAGCTCTCCACTGGCCACCGTGACAGAGGTGCACCAAAGAACAGGTATAAGGACTGCCTAAAGAAATCTTTTGGTGCCTGCCACATTGACCACTGCCAGTGGGCTGATATCGCCTCAAACCGTGCATCTTGGCGCCTCACAGTTCGGTGGGCAGCAACCTCCTTTGAAGAAGACCGCAGAGCCCACCTCACTGACAAAAGACAAAGGAGGAAAAAACCCAACACCCAACCCCAACCAACCAATTTTCCCTTGCAACCGCTGCAACCGTGTCTGCCTGTCCCGCCTCGGACTTGTCAGCCACAAACGAGCCTGCAGCTGACGTGGACATTACCCCTCCATAAATCTTCGACCGCGAAGCCAAGCCAAAGAAAGAAAAAGAATAGCTACAATATATAATCAGTTATTTGTGTTCGATATCCTATGATAAAATTAAAGGTGCTTGGGAATTGGAATTCCAAGAATTGGTTCAGATGATCAATGGGATTGTATTTTTCAACTAGTAAATACTTTAGCAATTTGTGCCTGTTATTCCCTGATTCAACTCAATGTGGTACATCAGACACATATGTCTAAAGATAAGTTGGCCTATTTTTCCCCAATGTATTCCCTACTTGTGATAGGTGCAAAGTTGAGATACCCACTTTAAATTGTATGTTCTGGTTGGTCATGTTCAAAACTAGGTAATTTCTGGAAAAGTCTTTTTGAAACCCTAACAAAAGTTCTAGGATTAGAATTACAACCAAATCTATTAACATCTATTTTTGGAATCATACCAGCGGAGATTGGGCTTATGCCTGTTTCTGCACAACAAATAATTGCCTTTTCAACATTAAAAGCCATATTACTTAAATGGAAGGATCCTAACTCGTCAACTTTAATGACTGTCTGCTGTCGTCATGTTTACATTTGGAGAAAATTAGGAGTCGGACATTTGATGCATCTTTTAAATTTGAAGAAATTTGGTGACTTTATTCAATATTTTCATATAGTTTAAGAATCATAATGATATACTGGATTTTCTCCTAGTTCCTATAGTAAATTTGGTTTTAACCATAAAAACCCTTGTTTTCCTACTTTACTCTCAGAATGGACTGCCCAGTCCCTTTTTATTTTTTGTCTGAGTAGAGGGTATTTTGCAATAATTTTTTTTCTGTCATTTTTTATTTGGTTTTACAAGAGAAGAAATTTATGGTTAATATATATTTGTTAAATGCTAACATGTTATTTGTCTTGTAAATACATGAATGTAATATAATAATCCTCTTGTATATATGTTTGATATAAATTGTTACAGGCCCAGATGATCCTAAAACCCAGCAACAATAGAAATTCACCAAGGCAAATGGTTACTTAAACAAAAGTCATTTTTAATTTTCTTTAAACAGGAAAACAGGATCAAACTTTAACTTATTATTAACTTAACAACCCCCTTCTAATTCTAAGCACACATGTATGTCATCTGTATAAGTTCAGAAATGTTCTTTGATTCACAGTCCAATCTCACTTCTCACTCCTCCAAGTTCACTGGTATCAGACAATTCTTATACTGTTCACAGAATTCAACATTTATGAATTTTCACCAGACTCTGGTGCTTAAAGTTAAATGGTTACTGCTCAGGAAGTTTCTTGTTGGTTTCAGAGAGAGATTCATTGCTTGTTGAACTCACACAAACTGATTTACTTCCATCAGTCACTTCAGTGTCTTGCCGAAGAAAGTTGCCTGGTCAGGGTTTTCCAAATGATAACTTCTTCTTCCATGTCACCACAAAGTTCCCCTTGTTTCCTTTATTTCAGATAAAACACTCTAGCCAGCCATTTCCTCTGGTATGGACCACAAAGGTCTTCAACAGGCTGAACTCAGAACTCACAACCCATCTTCAAAATGGGGTTTAACATAACATAACAATTACAGCACGGAAACAGGCCATTAGGCCCTTCTAGTCCACACCGAACCAAACACCCCTTTCTAGTCCCACCTCCCTGCACAATGCCCATAACCCTCCATCTTCTTCTCATCCATATACCTGTCCAACCTTTTCTTAAATAATACAATTGACTCCGCCGCCACTATTTCTCCCGGAAGATCATTCCACACAGCTACCACTCTCTGAGTAAAGAAGTTCCCCCTCATGTTACCTCTAAACCTCTGCCCCTTAATTCTTAACTCATGTCCTCTTGTTTTAATCTTTCCTCCTCTTAACGGAAATAGTCTATCCACATCCATTCTGTCTATCCCTTTCATAATCTTAAATACTTCTATCAAATCCCCTCTCAACCTTCTACGCTCCAAAGAATAAAGACCCAATCTGTCCAATCTCTCCCCATACTCCAGATGCTTAAACCCAGGCAACATTCTGGTAAACCTTCTCTGCACTCTCTCCACTCTGTTTATATCCTTCCTATAATTAGGCGACCAGAACTGCACACAGAACTCCAAATTAGGCCGCACCAACGTCTTATACAATCTCAACATCACCTCCCAACTCCTATATTCCATGCAATGATTGATAAAGGCCAGCATACTAAAAGCCTTCTTCACCACCCTATTCACGTGAGTTTCTACCTTCAGGGAACGATGTACCATTACTCCTAAATCTTTCTGCTCTTCTGTATTCCTCAATGCTCTCCCATTTACCACGTATGTCCTATTCTGATTCTTCTTACCAAAATGAAGCACCTCACACTTATCAGCATTAAATTCCATCTGCCATTTTTCAGCCCACTTTTCTAAGCAGCCCAAATCCCTCTGCAATCCTTGAAAACCTTCTTCATTATCCACTATTCCACCTATCTTAGTATCGTCTGCATATTTACTAATCCAATTCACCATCCCATCATCTAGATCATTAATGTATATAAAGAACAACAATGGGCCCAATACAGATCCTTGAGGCACACCACTGGTCACCGGCCTCCAACTTGACAGACAATTATCCACTACCACTTTCTGGCCTCTCCCTTTCAGCCAATGTTCAATCCATTTGACTATCTTAAAATTTATACCTAAAGACTGCACCTTCCTAACTAACCTTCCATGTGGTACCTAATCGAAGGCCTTACTGAAGTCCATATAGACAACATCCACTGCGCTACCCTCATCCACATTCCTAGTCACCTCTTCAAAAAATTCAATCAGATTGGTTAAACATGACCTTCCTCCCACAAATCCATGTTGAGTGCTCCTGATCAGACCCTGTCTATCCAGATGTTTATAAGTAATATCTCTAAGAATTTTCTCCATTAATTTACCTACCACAGACGTCAAACTTACAGGCCGATAGTTGCCAGGCTTCCTCCTTGAACCCTTTTTAAATAACGGAACCACATGCGCAATGCGCCAATCCTCCGGCACTATCCCCATATCTAATGACATTTGGAAAATTACCGCCAGAGCCTCTGCTATTTCCTCCTTCATTTCTCTCAATGTCCTGGGGAAGATCCCATCTGGTCCCGGAGACTTATCCACCTTTATATTCTTCAAAAGCCTTAAAACTACACCTTTTGTAATCTCTATATTCCCCATATTTACCCAATTTGCTTTTTATATCCCACATCTCCCAATATACTTCTCCTTAGTGAATACCGAAGAAAAGAAACTGTTCAATATGTCCCCCATTTCTCTAGGTTCCACACACAGTTTTCCACTCTGATTTTCTAAGGGACCAATTTTGTCTCTAGCTTTCCTCTTACCATTAACATATTTGTAGAACTCTTTTGGATTAGTTTTCACCCTGCTTGCCATAGTTTTCTCGTACCTTCTTTTAGCTTTCCTAATTCCTCTCTTAAGATTCCTCTTACATTCAATGTATCTTTCAAACATCTCCTTAACTCCATGCTTCTTATATCTAATGTACACCTCCCTTTTTCTTCGAACCAAGTTTCCAATATTCCTTGAAAACCACGGCTCTCTCAAACCTTTTGCCCCTCCTTCTAACCTAAACAAGCTGCCACCTTACAAAAGCCACTGCAGAACTCAAACTGAGTCTGCCTCCCCGTCTGCCTCCCCGTCTGCCTCCCCGTCTGCCTCCCCGTCTGCCTCCCCGTCTGCCTCCCCGTCTGCCTCCCCGTCTGCCTCCCCGTCTGCCTCCCCGTCTGCCTCCCCGTCTGCCTCCCCGTCTGCCTCCCCGTCTGCCTCCCCGTCTGCCTCCCCGTCTGCCTCCCCGTCTGCCTCCCCGTCTGCCTCCCCGTCTGCCTCCCCGTCTGCCTCCCCGTCTGCCTCCCCGTCTGCCTCCCCGTCTGCCTCCCCGTCTGCCTCCCCGTCTGCCTCCCCGTCTGCCTCCCCGTCTGCCTCCCCGTCTGCCTCCCCGTCTGCCTCCCCGTCTGCCTCCCCGTCTGCCTCCCCGTCTGCCTCCCCGTCTGCCTCCCCGTCTGCCTCCCCGTCTGCCTCCCCGTCTGCCTCCCCGTCTGCCTCCCCGTCTGCCTCCCCGTCTGCCTCCCCGTCTGCCTCCCCGTCTGCCTCCCCGTCTGCCTCCCCGTCTGCCTCCCCGTCTGCCTCCCCGTCTGCCTCCCCGTCTGCCTCCCCGTCTGCCTCCCCGTCTGCCTCCCCGTCTGCCTCCCCGTCTGCCTCCCCGTCTGCCTCCCCGTCTGCCTCCCCGTCTGCCTCCCCGTCTGCCTCCCCGTCTGCCTCCCCGTCTGCCTCCCCGTCTGCCTCCCCGTCTGCCTCCCCGTCTGCCTCCCCGTCTGCCTCCCCGTCTGCCTCCCCGTCTGCCTCCCCGTCTGCCTCCCCGTCTGCCTCCCCGTCTGCCTCCCCGTCTGCCTCCCCGTCTGCCTCCCCGTCTGCCTCCCCGTCTGCCTCCCCGTCTGCCTCCCCGTCTGCCTCCCCGTCTGCCTCCCCGTCTGCCTCCCCGTCTGCCTCCCCGTCTGCCTCCCCGTCTGCCTCCCCGTCTGCCTCCCCGTCTGCCTCCCCGTCTGCCTCCCCGTCTGCCTCCCCGTCTGCCTCCCCGTCTGCCTCCCCGTCTGCCTCCCCGTCTGCCTCCCCGTCTGCCTCCCCGTCTGCCTCCCCGTCTGCCTCCCCGTCTGCCTCCCCGTCTGCCTCCCCGTCTGCCTCCCCGTCTGCCTCCCCGTCTGCCTCCCCGTCTGCCTCCCCGTCTGCCTCCCCGTCTGCCTCCCCGTCTGCCTCCCCGTCTGCCTCCCCGTCTGCCTCCCCGTCTGCCTCCCCGTCTGCCTCCCCGTCTGCCTCCCCGTCTGCCTCCCCGTCTGCCTCCCCGTCTGCCTCCCCGTCTGCCTCCCCGTCTGCCTCCCCGTCTGCCTCCCCGTCTGCCTCCCCGTCTGCCTCCCCGTCTGCCTCCCCGTCTGCCTCCCCGTCTGCCTCCCCGTCTGCCTCCCCGTCTGCCTCCCCGTCTGCCTCCCCGTCTGCCTCCCCGTCTGCCTCCCCGTCTGCCTCCCCGTCTGCCTCCCCGTCTGCCTCCCCGTCTGCCTCCCCGTCTGCCTCCCCGTCTGCCTCCCCGTCTGCCTCCCCGTCTGCCTCCCCGTCTGCCTCCCCGTCTGCCTCCCCGTCTGCCTCCCCGTCTGCCTCCCCGTCTGCCTCCCCGTCTGCCTCCCCGTCTGCCTCCCCGTCTGCCTCCCCGTCTGCCTCCCCGTCTGCCTCCCCGTCTGCCTCCCCGTCTGCCTCCCCGTCTGCCTCCCCGTCTGCCTCCCCGTCTGCCTCCCCGTCTGCCTCCCCGTCTGCCTCCCCGTCTGCCTCCCCGTCTGCCTCCCCGTCTGCCTCCCCGTCTGCCTCCCCGTCTGCCTCCCCGTCTGCCTCCCCGTCTGCCTCCCCGTCTGCCTCCCCGTCTGCCTCCCCGTCTGCCTCCCCGTCTGCCTCCCCGTCTGCCTCCCCGTCTGCCTCCCCGTCTGCCTCCCCGTCTGCCTCCCCGTCTGCCTCCCCGTCTGCCTCCCCGTCTGCCTCCCCGTCTGCCTCCCCGTCTGCCTCCCCGTCTGCCTCCCCGTCTGCCTCCCCGTCTGCCTCCCCGTCTGCCTCCCCGTCTGCCTCCCCGTCTGCCTCCCCGTCTGCCTCCCCGTCTGCCTCCCCGTCTGCCTCCCCGTCTGCCTCCCCGTCTGCCTCCCCGTCTGCCTCCCCGTCTGCCTCCCCGTCTGCCTCCCCGTCTGCCTCCCCGTCTGCCTCCCCGTCTGCCTCCCCGTCTGCCTCCCCGTCTGCCTCCCCGTCTGCCTCCCCGTCTGCCTCCCCGTCTGCCTCCCCGTCTGCCTCCCCGTCTGCCTCCCCGTCTGCCTCCCCGTCTGCCTCCCCGTCTGCCTCCCCGTCTGCCTCCCCGTCTGCCTCCCCGTCTGCCTCCCCGTCTGCCTCCCCGTCTGCCTCCCCGTCTGCCTCCCCGTCTGCCTCCCCGTCTGCCTCCCCGTCTGCCTCCCCGTCTGCCTCCCCGTCTGCCTCCCCGTCTGCCTCCCCGTCTGCCTCCCCGTCTGCCTCCCCGTCTGCCTCCCCGTCTGCCTCCCCGTCTGCCTCCCCGTCTGCCTCCCCGTCTGCCTCCCCGTCTGCCTCCCCGTCTGCCTCCCCGTCTGCCTCCCCGTCTGCCTCCCCGTCTGCCTCCCCGTCTGCCTCCCCGTCTGCCTCCCCGTCTGCCTCCCCGTCTGCCTCCCCGTCTGCCTCCCCGTCTGCCTCCCCGTCTGCCTCCCCGTCTGCCTCCCCGTCTGCCTCCCCGTCTGCCTCCCCGTCTGCCTCCCCGTCTGCCTCCCCGTCTGCCTCCCCGTCTGCCTCCCCGTCTGCCTCCCCGTCTGCCTCCCCGTCTGCCTCCCCGTCTGCCTCCCCGTCTGCCTCCCCGTCTGCCTCCCCGTCTGCCTCCCCGTCTGCCTCCCCGTCTGCCTCCCCGTCTGCCTCCCTCAGAGAAAAACTTTTTTTTCTTTGTTCTCTCTCTGCTTGCAAAACCGCATGACCTTTTTAAAACAGCAAACTGCGACCAGACAGATTGCGGCACCTGACCCAATCTTCTGAGCCTGTTCATCTGTTGCTTTCAAAACAATAATCCATTTACATCTGCTTTTGAAATTCTTTAGCAAAACAGTCTCATTGTTTCATTGTCTTTGTAAAGGCTCTCAGTGCCTGCATGACTCACTTTCAGCAAGGCTCTTGTATTTTAAATGAGATCTGTTTTGTTAATTGTTTGTTTGTTTGTGACCTACACTCTAACCCCCTGCACTCTATGTCCTTTAAAACTTTTTTATGTATAATATAAAATATATCTGTCACAAATTCAATTAAAAAATTGTAAAAGAAAATTTCTATAGGTGTACCCTGGAGAGCATACTGACTAGTTGCACCACTGACTGATATGGAGGCACCAAATCTCAGTACAAGGAAAAACTCCAGTGGCCTGTTAACTCAGCCTGCAACATCATAGCAGCAGACTCCACTCCATCGAGGACATTCACGTGCGGCAGTGTCATAAAAAAGCAGCCTCTATCCTCAAAGATCTCCACCACCCAGGTCATGCCCTCTTCACTCTGCTGCCACCAGGAAAAAGGTCTAGGAGCCTAAAGACGTAATCATTAGGCCTTTTCATACTGGAGTATAAAATTATGATTCTTGGGAAATTTTCCTGAGAACTCTCCCATAAACCTGCTGTGTGAAATGGTTGGCCTGGAAATTTTAAATGGGTCCCTGACCTACATCATAGGTAGGGCTGTGCCCCCTGGAAATTTTCCCGGAACACCCTCTTCCTGCAATGTGAAAAGGCAAATGGCCAAGTAGGGGAAGACTTGTGACATCAGCGCTTACATACTGCATTGCAAATATGATTAAAATTAAAAGACCCCTACCTCCTTAAACAGCAGGACTCTTCAACACATGGCAACAGCACCACAATGCAGGATGAATAGCCATCCTCATTAACCATAATGTCTCAAGTAGCTGGATTTCCTAGAGCGGTTCCAGCTGTGTGAGGGATTATGGGAAACTAAGTCAGCCATTCATCCAGTATTGTATCGCCATTGTGACGTGCCGGGGTGGGGGGGGGGGGGTGGGTGTGATGGGGGGAGAGGAAGCTAGTGAGTGAGCAACCAACGGATGGGGGGGTGAACTTGCTCTCACTCCTGTGAGTGTGTAACGCATTATTGGTTCTGAAGGTGAGCAGCCATTTGGAATACCTGTCTCTTTTTAGATAGGATGCACCTTGTGATAAACAAATTGATATTCCATGGCCAACATTTATAATCTTGAAATTCAACTGTATATCAAATTCAAATTTAGATATAAAGCACAGGTACAAGCTCTTTTGGCCCATGAGTTTTGCCACCCAATTGAGCTACAACCGTGGTATGTTTTGAATAGTGGGAGGAAACCCATGTAAACACTGGGTGAGTGTATAGCTCCTTACAGACAGAACCAGATTCAAACCCCAGTTGCTGACCCTGTAACACTGTTCCACTAACTGTGCTGTAAATAAGTTGGCCACCAGGTACCAATTTGTACTAATCCTATTTCCAACACTCAGTTTCTACGTTTGAAAATGCTCATAAAAATATGTAAATATGTGAGTATACCTACCTTTTACCAACCCAGTGCAGAAATTCTTAATGTGCCCTCTGAATTTTCTATCCATTACTCTAAACATATTCCTTCTAGTTATAAACAACAATATTCAGGAGAAAAAATTTCTTCCAATCTACCCAGTTATGTCTCTTATCACTTTGTATAGCCGAATCGGCTCCCTCCTTTGTCTTTTGCACCTCCAGGAAAACAAAGCTGCTCTGTATTTTCTCTAGTGTAATCACACTTTATGTTCATTAAATGTATTTTTTTTTTAATTGTCCCCATTTCCTCTCAAAATACTGAAGATTGATCCATGTTCAGGATGTCAAAGTAAATTGTGGTAATTGTTCTGACAATAACCACACCAGCAGCTTTAATAAACTAATATTAGTTGTCTTGTCTCTCTGCAAGACAAACCTGGAAGGCTTGACTGTAGCTCTGGACTGCTTTGTATACAAGGTCACTGGGATGTCCCCTGGTGACCTAGTGGTGTAATTACATATCTCCGCAGTCATAAGATGGGAAAAATCATTAATTGCAAATCTGATTGTTATCCCACAGATTTGTGAGATCTGTTGTGAGATCTCAATTTGAGAAACCATGCAGTGTTCCATTGCTGATTTACCCCCTTCTCTGGTCCAATTATCAACTCAAATTGAGCCTTGCACAAGCAGCTTTGGACTTGGATTGCACATTCACATTGATAAACCTGCTGCATAATTCTGTCTCACTAGAATTTCTGAAAACTGTTCCACAAATGTGCAAATGTAAACAGTTGTCTAAAGCAGAATATTCTGTTGGCTGGGCACCAGGAATAAGACAATAAGTGCTGGAGATGATTATTAAGTCAAACTGCAGATACAAATTAGCGCTTTAGGTCACTGATATGTTTTCATCAGAATGATGTGATGTCTGTTATCTAGATATTTATGATCCTTTTCATAGCTTTTTTAGAAACTTTGGGTATGTGCTTAAATTAATTGATTTGATGTTCAAAAGTAACTGCAGTAAAACCCTTATCATCTGGAATTCAAGCAACCAGCAGAAAAAAATCTGGGGACATAAATGTGTAAGAAATATAGAAGTTTAAAACTGGCGTGCCTCTCTGTTAGTTTGCCAATCATGCAATCTCATGGAACTGGAAAAATCACTTATCTACTGATCCTCATAGGGCTGGATACCAGGAGTTTTACTGGATATGATTATAGTCAAATGAGTCCATATTGTCTATCAGCATGGGAAATACTGTGATTATTAAGAATTGTACCTCAAATGCAATGTTTGGCCTTCATAGTTAGTGTTTTCTGCTACACATTAACCACTTCCCAATTTTACATCATCTTTTTTTTGTTGCCAACAGTAATCTTAGATTTTTTTTTTCTCTCTGCATCTCTATATGAGTTTCTATTCTGTTTGGACAGGAAAGTTTTAATTTTTAAATATTTATTTGTAGGTCTCAATGATGTCGCAGACATTTTGAAACAATTTGCATTCAGCTTACACTAGGTGCTTAATTAGCAAAAATGTAAATAGTTTAAATGTGTATAAACCTCCTACTTGAATAGATGTGTATGCATCTCTCAACATTTGTAAAAATATTATAACCTACTATCACAGGTTCTTTGTATTGAGATTCCTGTATGGTAAGGAATGGTGATATGCTCAGTCCCATTTTGAGTTGTGCTTAATAACTTGTTTTCCCTCCAAACCATTTGATGCATTGTCCTGAAGATTCAGTGTACCTTTTTCATTCCAATGAAGCAATATTGATTGTGAATTCCTATTGAAGATTTTTGATATTAATTGGGGTTCCAGAAAAGAAAGGGGATTAATCGTTGCCACGATCTTCAGCAATTAATTTGTCAAATTCAATCTTTTAAGGTTCTGCTTGTACATGCAGGGCATAGAAAATGAATATCAAGTGACATCTTTTGATGTCAATGAGTGCAAGTTATTGATCACTTGACTGCAGAAGAATATAATGAGGCTATTTTTGAGTAAGTCGTGGGGTTACTCATTGTATTCTAATTGTGTGGCAAGCTTTTATGTCAGTGATGTTTAAGTCACAAGATATTTTGTCATTTAAGCAAAAGTGGTCACCATCAATTTTATTTTTTGTCCAAAATTAACACATTAGAGCATTGTGATGGAGTAGGTTTCCTTAAATGCTATTGTATTTAATTTTTCAAAGGTCCTGACCTTCCAGGTGTTGGGTGTGCAATGTAATTACTTATCTCAGTAAAGTGGGTATTATGTAAGTGGCAATAAACTTCAGTAAAATGTTGTATTTTCAAAAGAATAATTTTAATGTAAACAAGAAACATAGTTTTATTTCCTATATTCAGTGTAAAATATAGTAATTAAATTTTGATGGCCCCATTTCCCATTTTAATCCTGCTAATTTTACATTTCAACACTGCTGCAGATGAGCTAATCGTAACACACATGTTTGTGTGCTTATTAAAGTATCCATTTAATTAGCCTATCCAAGAAAATCATACCTCTTGAATTAATTTTTGGGGAAAAGTACTCTGATTTCAAGTAAAATGACAGTATATCAGAAGATTGAGAAAAGGAAGAAAATGCTCTAAAAGTAAGAGATCTTAAATTTATGGATCCAGGCCATGTATGTAAAATCAAATATTTGGTCTCCCACAACCCTCTCACCATCTCACAACCATTTTTCCCTCCCTGTGGATTAATATCAGATGAAAGAGAGTTGATGGTCTATCTCTCTCTGTTTCTTATTGCCAATATTGGGTAAGAAACTAACTTGCCTGTCTAAGCAGATTGCAGCCAATAATTCTCTGCAATGCTTTGGCTAAGATTGAATAATAATTTTGCTAAAGGTGGAAAAATATAAATAGTTGTTTTACAAAACATAATTTGTATATTCTTCAGTTTATTTCCTTGCTATGGTGTATGAGGAGGTCAGTTAGCCTATAAAGTATATGCTGATGCTCAATTCCACTCCTGCTCTCCCTAAAGTCCTCTCACATAAGTATGATATTTATGCCTAAATGAAAAGGTAACAATACCTTTGGTATTGAACAACAATAAATAAAACAACAATAAAAGTAGCCAGTTACTTTACCAATGTGGAGCAGCCAGAAACCTATAGGGTCAAATATGAAGCATACAGATTTTAAACCAGCAGCTCCCAAGGACGTGGTCAAAACCAGGCCATGAAAGGCTGTGAGAAAACAGTGCGCAAGTTACATCACCATGTCAGCTTTTAGGTTATTTAGCTGCTCCAAATGTTGTAATGCAAATCAATGAATTGCTTCCTCAGGATTGCTTTCTTTGTACATTCAGTCTGAGAATGTTAACTGTTGCATTTGGCCCAGCAAATGTTATTGCTTGTTTTGAAGAATTTTCAACAACCTCTGTTTAGTGTTAAGTGCTGCTATTACACCCTGTGATCAATAACACCACTTAAATTTATGGACAGAATAGAAAAACATTAAAACTTTAGAAATGGTAGTGGGCAATTTAACTTTCCATTTCTATAAAGAGTGAAAATGAAAAATAATAGTTTTACAATGTTCATTACTAACAGTTTTAGTGAATGCATAATTGAGTGCTGTTGAGTTTCAGCATGTTTGGCGGAGGGGGAAACACATTAATGCTCATGAAGAAAATTACCTGATGTTGTAATCCCTGCCAAACATTCTAAACTCTCTCAAATGAGATTAAATATGCATTCACTAAAATTGTTGGTAATGAACATAGTAGCACTATTTTTCATTTTCACTTCTTTATACCACTTGCCTAATATAATTATGATCAGAGGTTGTTTTTAAAAAAAAATCTATATTGTACTTCTGATTGTAATTTTAAAGGATACATTTGACTTCCTGAGTAGGTTAATAAATGTATAAATCATACAGTGGAAGGGGGGGGGGGTGGTGGAGAAGGAAGAAGTTACAATTTTACATAGAATATTGCTGTGCAGGTCCTTTGGCCCACAATGTTGTGCTGACCTATATAAACCTACTCAACAAACAAATCCTTC